>NC_056457.1:35387734-35470234 GCF_018296145.1 Oncorhynchus tshawytscha | reverse complement strand
CATCTCCATCGTGGCTCCATTCAAACTGTGCTATCCAAAAACACACACACACTCTCTCCATCTCTCTCAGCCCCCCTCTCTCCTCCTCCCAGCTGGACTCTGCCCTTCCCAAGCTCAGTCTCTCCCTTCGTCGTGTTTCCACACTCGTTGGACCCTTTCAGATGGAGTCAGTGCAGTGAACCCACTGCCAGGTCACGTTGGAGCAGAGAGGAGGAGGGGAAGAGCGGAGGAGAAGAAGAGAAGGGAGGGGAGGAAGAGAGGAGGAGAAGAAGAGAAGGGAGGGGAGGAAGAGAGGAGGAGAAGAAGAGAAGGGAGGGGAGGAAGAGAGGAGGAGAAGAAGAGAAGGGAGGGGAGGAAGAGAGGAGGAGAAGAAAAGGGAGGGGGAGGAAGAGAGGAGGAGAAGAAGAGGGAGGGGAGGAAAGAAGAGAAGAAGAGAAGGGAGGGGAGGAGAAGAAGAGAAGGAGGGGAGGAAGAGAGGAGGAGAAGAAGAGAAGGGAGGGGAGGAGAAGAAGAGAAGGGAGGGGAGGAAAGAGAGGAGGAGAAGAAGAGAAGGGAGGGGAGGAGAAGAAGAGAAGGGAGGGGAGGAAAGAGAGGAGGAGAAGAAGAGAAGGGAGGGGAGGAAACGTCTGGTGTTGCTGGAGAGGCCAGGGAGGGAAGGGGAACACTTCAAACTTCACTGTAAAAGGTCCAGACTCGTAGACGCGATAGTCTGGCCTCCCAATGGTATGCGGCTCTGAGATCACCGTCCGCGGGGGGCTCAGCCCGAACATGCACCTCCCCAAAATTCCCAACCACCCCCCCTGCTCCGCGTACGCATCCTCTACTCATTTGAATGTGTTGACAGTTGGAGAAATTAGTTGAGCCGTGCTGAGAATTAGAAAACGTATGAAAATCAACGGTCCCACGGATCTGCAACCCTGCTGCACATACGGGTACACTTTGGGGACTCTGATAGACATTTTAGAGGAGGAAAGGAGGAGGGAGTTTATGATAATTATCTGTAACTGTTACCCTGGGTAACAGCCGAGCTGCTGCCAGCCTGCAGGATAGTCGTTGGTTACGGGATAGTCGTTGGTTACGGGATAGTCGTTGGTTACGGGATAGTCGTTGGTTACGGGATAGTCGTTGGTTACGGGATAGTCGTTGGTTACGGGATAGTCGTTGGTTACGGGATAGTCGTTGGTTACGGATAGTCGTTGGTTACTGGGATAGTCGTTGGTTCGGATAGTCGTTGGTTACGGGATAGTCGTTGGTTACGGATAGTCGTTGGTTACGGGATAGTCGTTGGTTACGGGATAGTCGTTGGTTACGGGATAGTCGTTGGTTACGGGATAGTCGTTGGTTACAGGATAGTCGTTGGTTACGGGATAGTCGTTGGTTACAGGATAGTCGTTGGTTATGGATAGTCGTTGGTTACGGGATAGTCATTGGTTATGGGAGGATAGTCATTGGTTACAGGATAGTCGTTGGTTACGGGATAGTCGTTGGTTACGGGATAGTCGTTGGTTACGGGATAGTCATTGGTTACGGGATAGTCATTGGTTACGGGATAGTCGTTGGATTACGGGATAGTCGTTGGTTACGGGATAGTCGTTGGTTACAGGATAGTCGTTGGTTACGGGATAGTCGTTGGTTACAGGATAGTCGTTGGTTACAGGATAGTCGTTGGTTACGGGATAGTCGTTGGTTACGGGATAGTCGTTGGTTACGGGATAGTCATTGGTTACAGGATAGTCATTGGTTACGGGATAGTCGTTGGTTACGGGATAGTCGTTGGTTACGGGATAGTCATTGGTTACAGGATAGTCATTGGTTACAGGATAGTCGTTGGTTACGGGATAGTCGTTGGTTACGGGATAGTCATTGGTTACGGGATAGTCATTTGAATAATAATCTGTAAACGCTAGACATACAAAGAAAACCGAATTAAGGTTTATGGAGGATTAAAAAATATAATATATATTCTTACTTTTCCCTCATTAAAAATGAACCTCAAACAGACATGGAGGAGAAATGTGCTTTAGGCTGTTTATGTCCAAACAGAGAGATGACAGGCTTGAGAAAGCAGCAGAGCTGGGAAGGAACCACCTCCCTCCCTTCCTGTATAAACTAAAACAGAAGAACAGGACCACTCTCTCCCCCTGATTTTAATCCCTTCTTTTGGCAAACACTGTGTGGAGGAAATAAAAATGTCCTGTTTAGTAATACCCACAAAGCGGTTTAAAGCTTTAAAAAAGCACCATATCCCCTAAACTTGTTTGAATGTCCTAATAATATATATATATATATATATATAAGAGTAGCATTAAATCCCATTTGTGGTTAGTTGTTGAGTCATAATATGGAACTGTAGTTGTGTACAACCTGCTATGGCCTGCCGGCACAACACATATCAAAGCTCTGTGTGATAGGACCATCTGCATGTAGTGAGCTACGACACCGGCCTGCATGCGTTTGTGTAAGAGCAAAGAGGACGACTAAGTCCCAAGTGGCACCCTATTCCCTATATAGTGCACTACTTTAGACCAGAGCCCTATGGCACCCTATTCCCTATATAGTGCACTACTTTAGACCAGAGCCCTATGGCACCCTATTCCCTATATAGTGCACTACTTTAGACCAGAGCCCTATGGCACCCTATTCCATATATAGTGCACTACTTTAGACCAGAGCCCTATGGTACCCTATTCCCTATATAGTACACTACTTTAGACCAGAGCCCTATGGCACCCTATTCCCTATTATAGTGCACTACTTTAGCTCAGAGCCCTATGGCACCCTATTCCCTACATAGTGCACTACTTTTAGCCAGAGCCCTATGTGGGCAATACATTACCATATTATTAACTAAGGCAACAACAAACCCCCCAAAAAATCGGGTTCCTGAAAATCCCAAAACCGCAGCAAACTCTGGTGTCTTTAATGGACCACAATCCTCCATTCTGACATGCTGGTCTGTCCCCATTCATTAGAACCTGCTTTCATCTACCCATACTGCCCTCCCTCTCTCCGTCCCCTCCCTGCCTCCCTCTCTCCGTCCCCTCCCTGCCTCCCTCTCTCCGTCCCCTCACTGCCTCCCTCTCTCCGTCCGTCCCTTCGCAAAGAACAAGACAGAAAAAAAAAAATCAGGAGCAGCCCTAATGAGAATCCAGACTACTGCTGTATCACTGACTACGGGGGCGTTCCAAATGGCTCCCTATTGCAAAATATAGCGCACTATTTGAAACTACTCCTGAGGGAACTGGGGACCGTTAAAAATCTATTACAGATAGGAAATAGGGTGCAATGAATAAATCCTACACGGGCGAGGGAATCTTCGCTAAGTCGAGGGAATCTTCGCTAAGTTGAGGGAATCTCTTCACCAAGTCGAGGGAATCTCTTCACTAAGTCGAGGGAATCTTCTCTAAATCGAGGGAATCTTCGCTAAGTCGAGGGAATCTTCGCTAAGTCGAGGGAATCTTCACTAACTTAATAGATCAGTCATATATAACCTCTCCTACACGGCCCATTGAACTGACAAGAGATTGCGCAAGCTCATTTTCAAGAATCAATTCACAGCCTCTCCACTCAAATCCCTGAGAATGAAACAGAATGCCTCTCCACTCAAATCCCTGAGAATGAAACAGACAGCTTCTCCACTCAAATCCCTGCGGCATCAGAGAACAGCAAACAAACACCCACTCTGATCAATCAACGCATCATTCATCACCACCACATGTAAACAAACACTAAGAAATATGTCCGATTGTAAAGCAACCTGTGTTATAAAAATCCCCCTGGTTCTTCAGAGCTAGTCGGCTCTCACTGCAGGTTTCTAAACAAAGTGCCCCCCCCACCCCGTCACAACTGCCTCACCACAGGGGGGGTAAATCTCCTGAACAATGCTCTAAGCAGCCCTCAGAATGGACTCGTTTACTAACACACACACACCCAGACAGGATGTGCACTTTCAATGGGCTTTTAATTAACTACTCTGACCATTCAGATTGTCTGTCTGTCTGTCTGTCTGTCTGTCTGTCTGTCTGTCTGTCTGTCTGTCTGTCTGTCTGTCTGTCTGTCTGTCTGTCTGTCTGTCTGTCTGTCTGTCTGTCTGTCTGTCTGTCTGTCTGTCTGTCTGTCTGTCTGTCTGTCTGTCTGTCTGTCTGTCTGTCTGTCTGTCTGTCTGTCTGTCTGTCTGTCTGTCTGTCTGTCTGTCTGTCTGTCTGTCTGTCTGTCTGTCTGTCTGTCTGTCTGTCTGTCTGTCTGTCTGTCTGTCTGTCTGTCTGTCTGTCTGTCTGTCTGTCTGTCTGTCGAGCAAGCAAGCAAGAAAGAGGTAAAACAAATAGAGAACACAAACCTGTCCCAAATTATACCCTATTCCCTATATAGTGCATTACTGTTGACCAGGGCCCTATAGCACCCTATTCCCTATACAGTGCATTACTGTTGACCAGGGCCATATAGCACCCTATTCCCTATATAGTGCATTACTGTTGACCAGGGCCCTATAGCACCCTATTCCCTATATAGTGCACCACTGTTGACCAGGGCCATATAGCACCCTATTCCCTATATAGTGCACTACTGTTGACCAGGGCCATATAGCACCCTATTCCCTATATAGTGCACTACTGTTGACCAGGGCCATATAGCACCCTATTCCCTATATAGTGCACCACTGTTGACCAGAGCCCATAGTGCACAATGTAGGGAATAGAGAGCCATTTGGGATGCAAACCCAGTCAGGCTCTCTCTCTCTCTGTGTCTCTGTGTGTCTCTGTGTGTCTCTGTGTGTCTCTCTGTGTCTGTGTCTCTCTCTCTCTCTCTGTGTCTCTGTGTGTCTCTGTGTGTCTCTCTGTGTCTCTCTGTGTCTCTCTGTGTCTCTCTGTGTCTCTCTCTCTCTCTCTGTGTCTCTCTGTGTCTCTCTGTGTCTCTCTCTCTCTCTCTGTGTCTCTCTGTGTCTCTCTGTGTCTCTCTGTGTCTCTCTGTGTCTCTCTCTCTCTCTCGCTGTGTGTCATGGCGGAAGTGGGGGATATGTTAGTGGGCTCAGGGCAGTGCAGAGGGGATTGACATACCAATGGGATCATCAGTCTATGTCTGCCTCCCAAATGGCACTCTATTCCCTATGCAGTGCACTACTTTTGACCCATACCCACAGGGAATAGGGTGCCATTTGGGAGGCAGCTTATCTTTGCCTGCCTGCCAAACAGCTGGCTTCAGTTGTTACAACATTCAACCCAGCACACCCCTCTCTCTTTCTGAGGCTGGTAGGAGAGGAGAGGAGAGGAGAGGAGGGAGAGGAGAGGAGAGGAGAGGAGAGGAGGAGAGGAGAGGAGGAGAGAGGAGAGGAGAGGGAGAGGAGAGGAGAGGAGAGGAGGAGGAGAGGAGAGGAGAGGAGAGGAGAGGAGAGGAGAGGAGAGGAGAGGAGAGGAGAGAGAGAGGATCAGACTGCAGATGCAGCCAGGGAAACTATTTATGGTCAGCATTTACTTTCCAGACACAGAGAAAGACACACATACAGACATGCACACACACACACACAGACATGCACACACACGCACACACACACACACACCAAAATAAACCATAGTTTGGCACACACATAGAGTAGGATGAGAGAGAGACAGAGAGAGAGAGCGAGAGACCAGGCCATTCAGCAATGATGTGTTAAGATGTGCTGCTGAGAGAGCAGATACTGTAGGATACAGTAAACACCAGACCAGTATCAGGAGGTGATGTAAACACCAGACCAGTATCAGGAGGTGATGTAAACACCAGACCAGTATCAGGATGAACTGTAAACACCAGACCAGTATCAGGATGGACTGTAAACACCAGACCAGTATCAGGAGGTGATGTAAACACCAGACCAGTATCAGGATGGGCTGCAAACACCAGACCAGTATCAGGATGTACAGTAAACACCAGACCAGTATCAGGATGTACAGTAAACACCAGACCAGTATCAGGGTAGACTGTAAACACCAGACCAGTATCAGGAGGTGATGTAAACACCAGACCAGTATCAGGATGAACAGTAAACACCAGACCAGTATCAGGATGGGCTGCAAACACCAGACCAGTATCAGGATGGACAGTAAACACCAGACCAGTATCAGGAGGTGATGTAAACACCAGACCAGTATCAGGATGGACTGTAAACACCAGACCAGTATCAGGATGGACAGTAAACACCAGACCAGTATCAGGATGGACAGTAAGATCTACCTTTTCTGTCCAGACCAGTATCAGGATGGACAGTAAACACCAGACCAGTATCAGGAAGCGATGTAAACACCAGACCAGTATCAGGATGGACAGTAAACACCAGACCAGTATCAGGATGGACTGTAAACACCAGACCAGTATCAGGATGGACAGTAAACACCAGACCAGTATCAGGAGGTGATGTAAACACCAGACCAGTATCAGGATGGACTGTAAACACCAGACCAGTATCAGGAGGTGATGTAAACACCAGACCAGTATCAGGATGGACTGTAAACACCAGACCAGTATCAGGATGGACAGTAAACACCAGACCAGTATCAGGATGGACAGTAAACACCAGACCAGTATCAGGATGGACAGTAAACACCAGACCAGTATCAGGATGGACAGTAAACACCAGACCAGTATCAGGATGAGCAGTAAACACCAGACCAGTATCAGGATGGACTGTAAACACCAGACCAGTATCAGGATGGACTGTAAACACCAGACCAGCATCAGGAGGTGATTTACACAGCCAATCTGTAAATAGCCCATCCAACTACCTCATCCCCATACTGTATTTATTTATTTATCTTGCTCCTTTGCACCCCAGTATCTCTACTTGCACATTCATCTTCTGCACATCAACCACTCTAGTGTCTAATTGCTATATAGTATTTACTTCTCCTCCATGGATTGCCAAACCTCCCTTATCTTTCCTCATTTGCTGTATAGAGAGTTTCTTCTACTGTATTACTGACTGTATGTTTGTTTTACTCTATGTGTAACTGTGTGTTGTTTGTGTCGAACTGCTTTGCTTTATCTTGGTCAGTGTCGCAGTTATAAATGAGAACTTGTTCTCAACTAGCCTAACTTGGTTAAATAAAGGTGAAATTAAATAAAAAATAAAAATGATCATCATTGATCATGGAAGCTCGGGGATGGTGACAAGTTTAGGTGAGAGGTTCGACAGAATGGATGCTGTCACTTTGTTATTCCAATATAATCCACACAGATCGGACTAGATTCAGTAGTAAATACTTTTAAGGGATGTTTAAACTATGTGGCTAGGTTTACAGGGATAGGGGACAGGGATAGGGGACAGGGGATAGGGGACAGGGGATAGGGGACAGGGATAGGGGATATGGGACAGGGATAGGTGAATAAAGGTGATTTAGATGATAGTAGGTATGGGAGACAGGGATGCCAGTACAGTAGGCGTGGGGGACAGGGGACAGGGATGACACTACAGTAGGTGTGGGGGACAAGGATGACAGTGCAGTAGGGGTGGGGGACAGGGGACAGGGATGACAGTACAGTAGGCATGGGGGACAGGGGACAGGATGACAGTACAGTAGGGTGGGGGACAGGGGACAGGGATGACAGTGCAGTAGGTAAGGGGGACAGGGGACAGGGATGACAGTGCAGTAGGTGTGGGGGACAGGGGACAGGGATGACAATACAGTAGGTATGGGGGACAAGGATGACAGTGCAGTAGGCGTGGGGGACAGGGGACAGGGATGACACTACAGTAGGCAGGGGATGACACTACAGTAGGCGTGGGGGACAGGGGACAGGGATGACACTACAGTAGGCGTGGGGGACAGGGATGACAGTGCAGTAGGCGTGGGGACAGGGATGACAGTGCAGTAGGCGTGGGGACAGGGGACAGGGATGACAGTACAGTAGGAGTGGGGGACAGGGATGACAGTGCAGACGTGGGGGACAGGGGACAGGGATGACAGGCAGTGGCATGGGGGACAGGGGACAGGGATGACAGTAGGCATGGGGGACAGGGGACAGGGATGACAGTAGGCATGACACCAGTGCAGTAGGCATGGGGGACAGGGATGACAGTGCAGTAGGCATGGGGGACAAGGATGACAGTGCACGTGGGGGACAGGGATGACACTACAGTAGGCGTGGGGGACAGGGATGACAGTGCAGTAGGCGTGGGGGACAGGGGACAGGGATGACACTACAGTAGGCGTGGGGGACAGGGATGACAGTGCAGTAGGCGTGGGGGACAGGGATGACAGTGCAGTAGGCGTGGGGAACAGGGGACAGGGATGACAGTACAGTAGGAGTGGGGGACAGGGATGACAGTGCAGTAGGCGTGGGGGACAGGGGACAGGGATGACAGTGCAGTAGGCATGGGGGACAGGAGACAGGGATGACAGTAGGCATGGGGGACAGGGGACAGGGATGACAGTAGGCATGGGGGACAGGGATGCCAGTGCAGTAGGCATGGGGGACAGGGGACAGGGATGACAGTACAGTAGGTGTGGAGGACAGGGGACAGGGATGACAGTACAGTAGGTGTGGGGGACAGGGATGACAGTACAGTAGACGTGGAGGACAGGGGACAGGGATTACACTACAGTGGGCGTGGAGGACAGGGATGACAGTAGGCATGGGGGACAGGGGACAGGGATGACACTACAGTGGGCATGGGGGACAGGGGACAGGGATGACAGTAGGCATGGGGGACAGGGATGACAGTAGGCGTGGGGGACAGGGATGACAGGGATGACAGTAGACGTGGGGGACAGGGGACAGGGATGACAGTAGACGTGGGGGACAGGGGACAGGGATGACAGTAGGCATGGGGGACAGGGGACAGGGATGACAGTAGGCGTGGGGGGACAGGGATGGCAGTAGGCATGGGGGACAGGGGACAGGGATGACAGTAGGCGTGGGGGACAGGGGACAGGGATGACAGTAGGCATGGGGGGGGGGACAGGGATGACAGTAGGCGTGGGGGACAGGGACAGGGATGACAGTAGGCATGGGGGAAAGGGGACAGGGATGACAGTAGGCGTGGGGGACAGGGGACAGGGATGACAGTAGGCATGGGGGACAGGGGACAGGGATGACAGTAGGCATGGGGAAAGGGGACAGGGATGACAGTAGGCATGGGGGAAAGGGGACAGGGATGACAGTAGGCATGGGGGAAAGGGGACAGGGATGACAGTAGGCGTGGGGGACAGGGGACAGGGATGACAGTAGGCATGGGGGACAGGGGACAGGGATGACAGTAGGCCTGGGGGACAGGGATGACAGTAGGTATGGGGGAAAGGGGACAGGGATGACAGTAGGCGTGGGGGACTCACCCAGAAGTGTGCGTGGCAGTTGACCACCATGGTGCGTTCGATCAGCTCGTCAGGACACTCCAGGAGATGGTGACCAGAGACCACTCCAGCGTTGTTGATCAACATGTCCACGTTGCCCACCTCCCGACGCACCTTCTCCGCCGTGGAGTACACACTCTCCCGCTTGCCCACGTCACACACGTACGTGTACACCTGAGGCTTGAACGGAAGCACCTCCTCTAGCCCTCCTATTGCTCCTGGATAGAGGGAGGGAGGAAGAGACAGGGAGTGAGAATAAACCACCACAGTACATCACTGGAAGCCAAGACAGTCAAATCATAAATAGACAATCCAAATCAGAATAAGGTAATAACACATTTAAAAATCAAGCCACGGAATAAATAACTTTTGTTTTCAAGTTGATGGGCAAGTCAGACCCTTTAACTGCCATGCAACAGTTCTGAAACATTATTTTATAGCTCGTGAGCACTTTGTGTGTGTGGTGGCGGGTCAATGAGCCTGTACACTTTCGCCCCTATAGGCAATGACTGGGTAGGCTACTAGCACAGACAAACCGCGAAGGGACCGAGAGAGAGGACTTTAACAGGGAGCTGCCCCGAGGCGAGCGCACCGTACCCACGCCTAGTTTACCGACTGAAGTTCTCCTCGGAGTGATGTAGCCCAGCTGCTCATCGAGGCTGCTGCAAATGTGCTCTTATATTCTAATAAACGGAGTCGACAGTAAATAGGCTAGTTGGCTTTTAAAAAAAACACCCTCATGTTTAAACAAGCTTGTTATTACGATTTTGCGATCAATAGAATAACGCCTAGGTTGACCCGCCTGACCAGACAGTATTTGATCTTATATTTGATCAAGTATAATGAGCCAAAAGAATCGCGTTGCAAAAAAAATCGGATGATAGATATTTTCAGGCAACTCACCTTCTTTGGCCATCGGAGATTCACTGTCCAGCTCCCGGTAGATTTCCCTCACCAACTCCGCGGTCTCCTCGTTGCTTTTGCTGTTGATGTCCCATAGCACCAATACAGCCCGTCTTCTAGCGAACTCCTTGGCGAACAGCCGACCCAGACCGCTTCCAGCCCCGGTGATCACACACACCTGTCCCGCTACACTCTTCTCCTTCGGCCGCACCACCCATTTCGCCCCGGCGGTAACAAAAGCCCAGAGCACTTTCAAGATGACCACGAAAAATTCCGCAAAAATGACCATAGTGTTCATCATCTTGAACGCGATGGTAATGAGCAAGATAATGAGAGAACGGAGATAATATTGTATAGAAAGCGCACACCGTTTTGCTTTACTGTGGTTTAAATGAGTTATTGCAGCCAAAGTTGTGATAAATAAGTAAAATAATATTGTTCGTGTTGTTTATGAAACAAACGGTTTGAATAGAATAGAGGTCTACTGGACTGATTTCTTCTTAAAAAAAAAACTCTACTCCAAGACAGCAAAAGAATACAGAAATTGACTGAATCAATGAATGCTAGGCTCAACAAATGTTTGTTTTTTTAAACTTGTTGCTGATTTTGTCAAGTTGCTTCCCGATTCTCGCAAACAGTCCCAGTTGACGCAAGTGCGCACAGAAATAAGTAAGTACGGAGTTGCGTGTAGACACTGCCACTGTGTTGCGCCCTTCCGTCCGTTGCAGTGACAGTCCTGCAGTGCTCTCAAAACAGAACAGCGGCTCGTGCGCTTTTTAACCACTGCCTATCAATGGACCCCAATAGGACGAGGGCGGCTGCGCCTGACAGAAATAGAAGAGTGGCTTATCTTTAGTAAAATGAAAGGCGCGTAGTGGAAACCGGAGACTGAATGTATGAGCTCTCTTGTGCCACCTGTAGGACTTTAGGAAGTGTTGTCAGGTGAATGAAAACCGAGGGGAAATGTATTACGAAATTGTCTTCCTTTTTCTTTAGAAATTAAGTAAAACAACATTCCGACTTTGGAAAGATAACCGACCTGTAAACGTCACACCTTTACAAAAGAGGTTATCACTGATGACGATATACCGTTTTTTTGTTTATTACACGAGTAGATTTAAAGTTATGAAACTTTATAAATTCAATTAAAATGTCATCCAATGTCTTGTAAAACCAGTCAACATGTACATATCAATTGTAATTATATTCAATAACCATAACCTATATATTTACAAATTATTGTTTTTATTGATAATGAAAAAGTAAGTAAGCTACAGTATATACAGGGTCAGTAGTTATATACAGGGTCAGTAGTTATATACAGGGTCAGTAGTTATATACAGTGTCAGTAGTTATATACAGGGTCAGTAGTTATATACAGGGTCAGTAGTTATATACAGGGTCAGTAGCTATATACAGGGTCAGTAGCTATATACAGGGTCAGTAGTTATATACAGGGTCAGTAGTTATATACAGGGTCAGTAGCTATATACAGGGTCAGTAACTATATACAGGGTCAGTAGTTATATACAGGGTCAGTAGTTATATACAGGGTCAGTAGGGTCAGTTATATACAGGGTCAGTAGCTATATACAGGGTCAGTAACTATATACAGGGTCAGTAGTTATATACAGGGTCAGTAGTTATATACAGGGTCAGTAGTTATATACAGGGTCAGTAGCTATATACAGGGTCAGTAACTATATACAGGGTCAGTAGTTATATACAGGGTCAGTAGTCAGTATATACAGGGTCAGTAGTTATATACAGGGTCAGTAGTTATATACAGGGTCAGTAGCTATATACAGGGTCAGTAGCTATATACAGGGTCAGTAGTTATATACAGGGTCAGTAGTTATATACAGGGTCAGTAGCTATATACAGGGTCAGTAGCTATATACAGGGTCAGTAGTTATATAGTTATATACAGGGTCAGTAACTATATACAGGGTCAGTAGTTATATACAGGGTCAGTAGTTATATACAGGGTCAGTAGTTATATACAGGGTCAGTAGCTATATACAGGGTCAGTAGTTATATACAGGGAGTTCAGGGTCAGTAGTTATATACAGGGTCAGTAGCTATATACAGGTTCAGTAGCTATATACAGGGTCAGTAGTTATATACAGGGTCAGTAGTTATATACAGGGTCAGTAGTTATATACAGGGTCAGTAGTTATATATACAGGGTCAGTAGTTATATACAGGGTCAGTAGTTATATACAGGGTCAGTAGTTATATACAGGGTCAGTAGTTCCAGGGTCAGTAGTTATATACAGGGTCAGTAGCTATATACAGGGTCAGTAGCTTATATACAGGGTCAGTAGTTATATACAGGGTCAGTTTATATACAGGGTCAGTAGTTATATACAGGGTCAGTAGTTATATACAGGGTCAGTAGTTATATACAGGGTCAGTAGTTATATACAGGGTCAGTAGTTATATACAGGGTCAGTAGTTATATACAGGGTCAGTAGTATATACAGGGTCAGTAGTTATATACAGGGTCAGTAGTTATATACAGGGTCAGTAGTTATATACAGGGTCAGTAGTTATATACAGGGTCAGTAGTTATATACAGGGTCAGTAGTTATATACAGGGTCAGTAGTTATATACAGGGTCAGTAGTTATATACAGGGTCAGTAGCTATATACAGGGTCAGTAGTATATACAGGGTCAGTAGTTATATACAGGGTCAGTAGTTATATACAGGGTCAGTAGTTATATACAGGGTCAGTACAGGGTCAGTAGTTATATACAGGGTCAGTAGGGTCAGTAGTTATATACAGGGTCAGTAGTTATATACAGGGTCAGTAGTTATATACAGGGTCAGTGTCTATATACAGGGTCAGTAGTTATATACAGGGTCAGTAGTTATATACAGGGTCAGTAGTTATATACAGGGTCAGTAGTTATATACAGGGTCAGTTCCAGGGTCAGTAGTTATATACAGGGTCAGTAGTTATATACAGGGTCAGTAGTTATATACAGGGTCAGTAGTTATATACAGGGTCAGTAGTTATATACAGGGTCAGTAGTTATATACAGGGTCAGTAGTTATATACAGGGTCAGTAGTTATATACAGGGTCAGTAGTTATATACAGGGTCAGTAGGGTCAGTAGTTATATACAGGGTCAGTAGTTATATACAGGGTCAGTAGTTATATACAGGGTCAGTAGTTATATACAGGGTCAGTAGTTATATACAGGGTCAGTAGTTATATACAGGGTCAGTAGTTATATACAGGGTCAGTAGCTATATACAGGGTCAGTAGTTATATACATGGTCAGTAGTTATATACAGGGTCAGTAGTTATATACAGGGTCAGTAGTTATATACAGGGTCAGTAGTTATATACAGGGTCAGTAGTTATATACAGGGTCAGTAGTTATATACAGGGTCAGTAGTTATATACAGGGTCAGTAGTTATATACAGGGTCAGTAGTTATATACAGGGTCAGTAGTTATATACAGGGTCAGTAGTTATATACAGGGTCAGTAGCTATATACAGGGTCAGTAGTTATATCAGTAGTTATATCAGTAGTTATATACAGGGTCAGTAGTTATATACAGGGTCAGTAGTTATATACAGGGTCAGTAGTTATATACAGGGTCAGTAGTTATATACAGGGTCAGTAGTTATATACAGGGTCAGTAGTTATATACAGGGTCAGTAGTTATATACAGGGTCAGTAGCATATACAGGGTCAGTTATATACAGGGTCAGTAGTTATATACAGGGTCAGTTCCAGGGTCAGTAGTTATATACAGGGTCAGTAGCTATATACAGGGTCAGTAGCTATATACAGGGTCAGTAGTTATATACAGGGTCAGTTCCAGGGTCAGTAGCTATATACAGGGTCAGTAGTTATATACAGGGTCAGTAGTTATATACAGGGTCAGTAGTTATATACAGGGTCAGTAGTTATATACAGGGGGTCATACAGGGTCAGTTCCAGGGTCAGTAGTTATATACAGGGTCAGTAGCTATATACAGGGTCAGTAGCTATATACAGGGTCAGTAGCTATATACAGGGTCAGTAGTTATATACAGGGTCAGTTTATATACAGGGTCAGTAGCTATATACAGGGTCAGTAGTTATATAGTAGTTATATACAGGGTCAGTAGTTATATACAGGGTCAGTAGTTATATACAGGGTCAGTAGTTATATACAGGGTCAGTAGTTATATACAGGGTCAGTAGCTATATACAGGGTCAGTATATACAGGGTCAGTAGCTATATACAGGGTCAGTAGTTATATACAGGGTCAGTAGTTATATACAGGGTCAGTAGTTATATACAGGGTCAGTAGTTATATACAGGGTCAGTAGTTATATACAGGGTCAGTAGTTATATACAGGGTCAGTAGTTATATACAGGGTCAGTAGTTATATACAGGGTCAGTAGTTATATACAGGGTCAGTAGTTATATACAGGGTCAGTAGTTATATACAGGGTCAGTAGTTATATACAGGGTCAGTAGGGTTATATACAGGGTCAGTAGGGTCAGTAGTATATACAGGGTCAGTAGCTATATACAGGGTCAGTAGTTATATACAGGGTCAGTAGTTATATACAGGGTCAGTAGTTATATACAGGGTCAGATCCAGGGTCAGTAGTTATATACAGGGTCAGTAGTTATATACAGGGTCAGTAGTTATATACAGGGTCAGTAGTTATATACAGGGACAGTTCCAGGGTCAGTAACTATATACAGGGTCAGTAGTTATATACAGGGTCAGTAGTTATATACAGGGTCAGTAGCTATATACAGGGTCAGTAGTTATATACAGGGTCAGTAGTCCAGGGTCAGTAGTTATATACAGGGGTCAGTAGCTATATACAGGGTCAGTAGTTATATACAGGGTCAGTAGTTATATACAGGGTCAGTAGTTATATACAGGGTCAGTAGGGTTATATATACAGGGTCAGTAGTCCAGGGTCAGTAGCTATATACAGGGTCAGTAGTTATATACAGGGTCAGTAGTTATATACAGGGTCAGTTCCAGGGTCAGTAGTTATATACAGGGTCAGTAGTTATATACAGGGTCAGTTATATACCAGGGTCAGTAGCTATATACAGGGTCAGTAGTTATATACAGGGTCAGTAGTTATATACAGGGTCAGTAGTTATATACAGGGTCAGTAGTTATATACAGGGTCAGTAGTTATATACAGGGTCAGGGTAGTTATATACAGGGTCAGGGTAGTAGGGTCATATACAGGGTCAGTAGTTATATACAGGGTCAGTAGTTATATACAGGGTCAGTAGTTATATACAGGGTCAGTAGTTATACAGGGTCAGTAGTTATATACAGGGTCAGTTCCAGGGTCAGTAGTTATATACAGGGTCAGTAGTTATATACAGGGTCAGTAGTTATATACAGGGTCAGTAGTTATATACAGGGTCAGTAGTTATATACAGGGTAGTAGTATATACAGGGTCAGTAGCTATATACAGGGTCAGTAGTTATATACAGGGTCAGTTCCAGTTATATACAGGGTCAGTAGTTATATACAGGGTCAGTAGTTATATAGGGTCAGTAGCTATATACAGGGTCAGTAGTTATATACAGGGTCAGTAGCTATATACAGGGTCAGTTCAGGGTCAGTAGCTATATACAGGGTCAGTAGTTATATACAGGGTCAGTAGTTATACAGGGTCAGGGTCAGTTATATACAGGGTCAGTAGTTATATACAGGGTCAGTAGTTATATACAGGGTCAGTTCCAGGGTCAGGGTCAGTAGTTATATACAGGGTCAGTAGTTATATACAGGGTCAGTAGGGTAGTTATATACAGGGTCAGTAGTTATATACAGGGTCAGTAGTTATATACAGGGT
Organism: Oncorhynchus tshawytscha; assembly: GCF_018296145.1. Classification (NCBI taxonomy): domain Eukaryota; kingdom Metazoa; phylum Chordata; class Actinopteri; order Salmoniformes; family Salmonidae; genus Oncorhynchus; species Oncorhynchus tshawytscha. The sequence goes on along the minus strand of NC_056457.1, from coordinate 35,454,160 downwards.
CAGTAGCTATATACAGGGTCAGTAGTTATATACAGGGTCAGTAGTTATATACAGGGTCAGTAGTTATATACAGGGTCAGTAGTTATATACAGGGTCAGTAGTTATATACAGGGTCAGTAGGGTCAGTATATACAGGGTCAGTAGTTATATACAGGGTCAGTAGTTATATACAGGGTCAGTAGTTATATACAGGGTCAGTAGTTATATACAGGGTCAGTAGTTATATACAGGGTCAGTAGTTCCAGGGTCAGTATATATACAGGGTCAGTAGTTATATACAGGGTCAGTAGTTATATACAGGGTCAGTAGTTATATACAGGGTCAGTAGTTATATACAGGGTCAGTAGTTATATACAGGGTCAGTAGTTATATACAGGGTCAGTAGTTATATACAGGGTCAGTAGTTATATACAGGGTCAGTTCAGGGTCAGTAGCTATATACAGGGTCAGTAGTTATATACAGGGTCAGTAGGGTTATATATAGGGTCAGTAGCCAGGGTCAGTAGTTATATACAGGGTCAGTAGTTATATACAGGGTCAGTAGTTATATACAGGGTCAGTAGCTTATATACAGGGTCAGTAGTTATATACAGGGTCAGTAGTTATATACAGGGTCAGTAGTTATATACAGGGTCAGTAGTTATATACAGGGTCAGTAGTTATATACAGGGTCAGTAGTATATACAGGGTCAGTAGTTATATACAGGGTCAGTAGTTATATACAGGGTCAGTTATATAGGGTCAGTAGTTATATACAGGGTCAGTAGTTATATACAGGGTCAGTAGCCAGGGTCAGTAGTTATATACAGGGTCAGTAGTTATATACAGGGTCAGTAGTTATATACAGGGTCAGTAGTTATATACAGGGTCAGTAGTTATATATACAGGGTCAGTAGTTATATACAGGGTCAGTAGCTATATACAGGGTCAGTAGGGTTATATACAGGGTCAGTAGCTATATACAGGGTCAGTAGTTATATACAGGGTCAGTAGTTATATACAGGGTCAGTAGTTATATACAGGGTCAGTAGTTATATACAGGGTCAGTAGTTATATACAGGGTCAGTAGTTATATACAGGGTCAGTAGTTATATACAGGGTCAGTAGTTATATACAGGGTCAGTAGTTATATACAGGGTCAGTAGTTATATACAGGGTCAGTAGTTATATACAGGGTCAGTAGTTATATACAGGGTCAGTAGTTATATACAGGGTCAGTAGTTATATACAGGGTCAGTAGGGTCAGTATATACAGGGTCAGTAGCTATATACAGGGTCAGTAGTTATATACAGGGTCAGTTCCAGGGTCAGTAGTTATATACAGGGTCATAGTTATATACAGGGTCAGTAGTTATATACAGGGTCAGGGTCAGTAGCTATATACAGGGTCAGTAGTTATATACAGGGTCAGTAGTATATACAGGGTCAGTAGTTATATACAGGGTCAGTAGTTATATACAGGGTCAGTAGTTATATACAGGGTCAGTAGCTATATACAGGGTCAGTAGCTATATACAGGGTCAGTAGTTATATACAGGGTCAGTTCCAGGGTCAGTAGTTATATCAGTAGTTATATACAGGGTCAGTTCCAGGGTCAGTAGCTATATACAGGGTCAGTAGTTATATACAGGGTCAGTAGTTATATACAGGGTCAGTTCCAGGGTCAGTAGCTATATACAGGGTCAGTAGTTATATATAGGGTCAGTAGTTATATACAGGGTTCAGGGTCAGTAGTTATATACAGGGTCAGTAGTTATATACAGGGTCAGTTCCAGGGTCAGTAGGGTCATATACAGGGTCAGTAGTTATATACAGGGTCAGTAGTTCCAGGGTCAGTAGTTATATACAGGGTCAGTAGTTATATACAGGGTCAGTTCAGGGTCAGTAGCTATATACAGGGTCAGTAGTTATATACAGGGTCAGTAGCTATATACAGGGACAGTAGTTATATACAGGGTCAGTAGTTATATACATGGTCAGTAGTTATATACAGGGTCAGTAGTTATATACAGGGTCAGTAGCTATATACAGGGTCAGTAGTTATATACAGGGTCAGTAGTTATATACAGGGTCAGTAGCTATATACAGGGACAGTTCCAGGGTCAGTAGTATATACAGGGTCAGTAGTTATATACAGGGACAGTTCCAGGGTCAGTAGTTATATACAGAGACAGTAGCTATATACAGGGACAGTTGTTATATACAGGGTCAGTAGCTATATACAGGGTCAGTAGTCCAGGGGGTCAGTAGCTATATACAGGGTCAGTAGTTATATACAGGGTCAGTTATATACAGGGTCAGTAGCTATATACAGGGTCAGTAGTTATATACAGGGTCAGTAGCTATATACAGGGTCAGTAGCAGGGTCAGTAGCTATATACAGGGTCAGTAGTTATATACAGGGTCAGTTCCAGGGTCAGTAGCTATATACAGGGTCAGTAGTTATATACAGGGTCAGTAGCTATATACAGGGTCAGTAGTCAGGGTCAGTAGCTTATATAGGGTCAGTAGTTATATACAGGGTCAGTAGTTATATACAGGGTCAGTTCAGGGTCAGTAGTTATATACAGGGTCAGTAGTTATATACAGGGTCAGTAGTTATATACAGGGTCAGTAGTTATATACAGGGTCAGTAGTTATATACAGGGTCAGTAGGGTCAGTAGTATATACAGGGTCAGTAGTTATATACAGGGTCAGTAGTTATATACAGGGTCAGTAGTTATATACAGGGTCAGTAGTTATATACAGGGTCAGTAGTTATATACAGGGTCAGTAGTTATATACAGGGTCAGTAGTTATATACAGGGTCAGTAGGGTCATATACAGGGTATACAGGGTCAGTTATATACAGGGTCAGTAGCTATATACAGGGTCAGTCAGTAGTCAGTATATATACAGGGTCAGTAGCTATATACAGGGTCAGTAGTTATATACAGGGTCAGTTCCAGGGTCAGTAGTTATATACAGGGTCAGTAGTTATATACAGGGTCAGTAGTTATATACAGGGTCAGTAGTTATATACAGGGTCAGTAGTTATATACAGGGTCAGTAGTTATATACAGGGTCAGTAGTTATATACAGGGTCAGTAGTATATACAGGGTCAGTAGTTATATACAGGGTCAGTAGTTATATACAGGGTCAGTAGTATATACAGGGTCAGTAGTTATATACAGGGTCAGTAGTTATATACAGGGGTCAGTAGTTATATACAGGGTCAGTAGTTATATACAGGGTCAGTAGCTATATACAGGGTCAGTAGTTATATACAGGGTCAGTAGTTATATACAGGGTCAGTAGTTATATACAGGGTCAGTAGTTATATACAGGGTCAGTAGTTATATACAGGGTCAGTAGTTATATACAGGGTCAGTAGTTCAGGGTCAGTAGCTATATACAGGGTCAGTAGTTATATACAGGGTCAGTTCCAGGGTCAGTAGTTATATACGGGTCAGTAGTTATATACAGGGTCAGTAGTTATATACAGGGTCAGTAGTTATATACAGGGTCAGTAGTTATATACAGGGTCAGTAGTTATATACAGGGTCAGTAGTTATATACAGGGTCAGTAGTTATATACAGGGTCAGTAGTTATATACAGGGTCAGTAGTTATATACAGGGTCAGTAGTTATATACAGGGTCAGTAGTTATATACAGGGTCAGTAGTTATATACAGGGTCAGTAGTTATATACAGGGTCAGTAGTTATATACAGGGTCAGTAGTTATATACAGGGTCAGTAGTTATATACAGGGTCAGTAGTTATATACAGGGTCAGTAGTATATACAGGGTCAGTTCCAGGGTCAGTAGTTATATACAGGGTCAGTAGTTATATACAGGGTCAGTAGTTATATACAGGGTCAGTAGGGTCAGTATATACAGGGTCAGTAGCTATATACAGGGTCAGTTCCAGGGTCAGTAGTTATATACAGGGTCAGTAGGGTTATATACAGGGTCAGTAGCTATATACAGGGTCAGTAGTTATATACAGGGTCAGTTCCAGGGTCAGTAGTTATATACAGGGTCAGTAGTTATATACAGGGTCAGTTATATACAGGGTCAGTTATATACAGGGTCAGTAGCTATATACAGGGTCAGTAGCTATATACAGGGTCAGTAGTTATATACAGGGTCAGTAGTTATATACAGGGTCAGTAGTTATATACAGGGTCAGTTCCAGGGTCAGTAGTTATATACAGGGTCAGTAGTTATATACAGGGTCAGTAGCTATATACAGGGTCAGTAGCTATATACAGGGTCAGTAGTTATATACAGGGTCAGTAGCTATATACAGGGTCAGTAGTTATATACAGGGTCAGTAGCTATATACAGGGTCAGTAGTTATATACAGGGTCAGTAGCCAGGGTCAGTAGTTATATACAGGGTCAGTAGTTATATACAGGGTCAGTAGTTATATACAGGGTCAGTAGGGTCATATATATACAGGGTCAGTAGTTATATACAGGGTCAGGGTCAGTTATATACAGGGTCAGTAGTTATATACAGGGTCAGTAGCTATATACAGGGTCAGTAGTTATATACAGGGTCAGTAGCTATATACAGGGTCAGTAGTTATATACAGGGTCAGTTCCAGGGTCAGTAGTTATATACAGGGTCAGTAGTTATATACAGGGTCAGTAGCTATATACAGGGTCAGTAGCTATATACAGGGTCAGTAGTTATACAGGGTCAGTAGTTATATACAGGGTCAGTAGTTATATACAGGGTCAGTAGTTATATACAGGGTCAGTAGCTATATACAGGGTCAGTAGTTATATACAGGGTCAGTAGTTATATACAGGGTCAGTAGTTATATACAGGGTCAGTAGCTATATACAGGGTCAGTAGTTATATACAGGGTCAGTAGTTATATACAGGGTCAGTAGGGTCAGTATATACAGGGTCAGTAGTTATATACAGGGTCAGTAGTTATATACAGGGTCAGTTCCAGGGTCAGTAGTATATACAGGGTCAGTAGTTATATACAGGGTCAGTCAGTTAGTATACAGGGTCAGTAGCTATATACAGGGTCAGTAGGGTCTAGTATACAGGGTCAGTAGTTATATACAGGGTCAGTAGGGTTATATACAGGGTCAGTAGTTATACAGGGTCAGTAGGGGTAGCTATATACAGGGTCAGTAGTTATATACAGGGTCAGTAGTTATATACAGGGTCAGTAGTTATATACAGGGTCAGTAGCTATATACAGGGTCAGTAGTTATATACAGGGTCAGTAGTTCAGGGTAGTAGTATATACAGGGTCAGTAGTTATATACAGGGTCAGTAGTTATATACAGGGTCAGTAGCTATATACAGGGTCAGTAGCTATATACAGGGTCAGTAGTTATATACAGGGTCAGTAGCTATATACAGGATCAGTAGCTATATACAGGGTCAGTAGCTATATACAGGGTCAGTAGTTATATATAGGGTCACTAGTTATATACAGGGTCAGTAGTTATATACAGGGACAGTTCCAGGGTCAGTAACTATATACAGGTTCAGTAGTTATTTACAGGGTCAGTAGTTATATACAGGGTCAGTAGCTATATACAGGGTCAGTAGTTATATACAGGGTCTGTAGTTATATACAGGGTCAGTTCCAGGGTCAGTAGTTATATACAGGGTCAGTAGTTATATACAGGGTCAGTAGTTATATACAGGGTCAGTAGTTATATACAGGGTCAGTAGTTATATACAGGGTCAGTTCCAGGGTCAGTAGCTATATACAGGGTCAGTAGTTATATACAGGGTCAGTAGGGGTCAGTAGTTATATACAGGGTCAGTAGTTATATACAGGGTCAGTAGTTATATACAGGGTCAGTAGCTATATACAGGGTCAGTAGTTATATACAGGGTCAGTAGTTATATATCAGTAGTTAGGGTCAGTAGCTATATACAGGGTCAGTAGTTATATACAGGGTCAGTAGTTATATACAGGGTCAGTAGTTATATACAGGGTCAGTTCCAGGGTCAGTAGTTATATACAGGGTCAGTAGCTATATACAGGGTCAGTAGTTATATACAGGGTCAGTTCCAGGGTATACAGGGTCAGTAGTTATATACAGGGTCAGTAGTTATATACAGGGTCAGTAGCTATATACAGGGTCAGTAGTTATATACAGGGTCAGTAGTTATATACAGGGTCAGTAGTTATATACAGGGTCAGTAGTTATATACAGGGTCAGTAGTTATATACAGGGTCAGTAGTTATATACAGGGTCAGTAGTTATATACAGGGTCAGTAGTTATATACAGGGTCAGTAGCTATATACAGGGTCAGTAGTTATATACAGGGTCAGTAGTTATATACAGGGTCAGTAGCTATATACAGGGACAGTAGTTATATACAGGGTCAGTTATATACAGGGTCAGTAGTTATATACAGGGTCAGTTACAGGGTCAGTAGCTATATACAGGGTCAGTAGTTATATACAGGGTCAGTAGTTATATACAGGGTCAGTAGTTATATACAGGGTCAGTAGTTATATACAGGGACAGTAGCTATATACAGGGTCAGTAGCTATATACAGGGTCAGTAGTTATATACAGGTCAGTTCCAGGGTCAGTAGTTATATACAGGGTCAGTAGCTATATACAGGGTCAGTAACTATATACAGGGTCAGTTCCAGGGTCAGTAGCTATATACAGGGTCAGTAGTTATATACAGGGTCAGTAGTTATTTACAGGGTCAGTAGTTATATACAGGGTCAGTTCCAGGGTCAGTAGCTATATACATGGTCAGTAGTTATATACAGGGACAGTAGTTATATACCGGGTCAGTTCCAGGGTCAGTAGCTATATACAGGGTCAGTAGCTATATACAGGGTCAGTTCCAGGGTCAGTAGCTATAGTACAGGGTCAGTAGTTATATACAGGGTCAGTTCAGGGTCAGTAGGGTCAGTAGTATATACAGGGTCAGTAGTTATATACAGGGTCAGTAGTTATATACAGGGTCAGTAGTTATATACAGGGTCAGTAGCTATATACAGGGTCAGTAGCTATATACAGGGTCAGTAGTTATATACAGGGTCAGTAGCTATATACAGGGTCAGTAGCTATATACAGGGTCAGTAGTTATATACAGGGTCAGTTCCAGGGTCAGTAGCTATATACAGGGTCAGTAGTTATATACAGGGTCAGTAGCTATATACAGGGTCAGTAGTTATATACAGGGTCAGTAGTCCAGGGTCAGTAGTTATATACAGGGTCAGTAGCTATATACAGGGTCAGTAGGGTCAGTATATATACAGGGTCAGTAGCTTCCAGGGTCAGTAGCTATATACAGGGTCAGTAGTTATATACAGGGTCAGTTCCAGGGTCAGTAGCTATATACAGGGTCAGGGTAGTTATATACAGGGTCAGTTCCAGGGTCAGTAGCTATATACAGGGTCAGTAGTTATATACAGGGTCAGTAGTTATATACAGGGACAGTAGTTATATACAGGGTCAGTTCCAGGGTCAGTAGCTATATACATGGTCAGTAGTTATATACAGGGACAGTTCCAGGGTCAGTAGCTATATACAGGGTCAGTAGTTATATACAGGGTCAGTAGTTATATACAGGGTACAGGGTCAGTAGCTATATACAGGGTCAGTAGTTATATACAGGGTCAGTTCCAGGGTCAGTAGCTATATACAGGGTCAGTAGTTATATACAGGGTCAGTAGTTATATACAGGGTCAGTTCCAGGGTCAGTAGTTATATACAGGGTATATATACAGGGTCAGTAGTTATATACAGGGTCAGTAGTTATATACAGGGTCAGTTCCAGGGTCAGTAGCTATATACAGGGTCAGTAGCTTATATACAGGGTCAGTAGTTATATACAGGGTCAGTAGTTATATACAGGGTCAGTCAGTAGTATATACAGGGTCAGTAGTTATATACAGGGTCAGTAGCTATATACAGGGTCAGTAGTTATATACAGGGTCAGTAGCTATATACAGGGTCAGTAGTTATATACAGGGTCAGTTCCAGGGTCAGTAGGGTATATACAGGGTCAGTAGTTATATACAGGGTCAGTAGTTATATATACAGGGTCAGTAGTTATATACAGGGTCAGTAGTTATATACAGGGTCAGTAGTTATATACAGGGTCAGTAGTTATATACAGGGTCAGTAGCTATATACAGGGTCAGTAGTTATATACAGGGTCAGTAGTTATATACAGGGTCAGTAGCTATATACAGGGTCAGTAGTTATATACAGGGTCAGTTCCAGGGTCAGTAGTTATATTTAGGGTTCAGTTCCAGGGTCAGTAGTTATATACAGGGTCAGTAGTTATATACAGGGTCAGTAGCTATATACAGGGTCAGTTCAGGGTCAGTAGCTATATACAGGGTCAGTAGTTATATACAGGGTCAGTAGTTATATACAGGGTCAGTTCCAGGGTCAGTAGCTATATACAGGGTCAGTAGTTATATACAGGGTCAGTTCCAGGGTCAGTAGCTATATACAGGGTCAGGGTCAGTAGCTATATACAGGGTCAGTAGCTATATACAGGGTTAGGGTCAGTAGTTATATACAGGGTCAGTAGTTATATACAGGGTCAGTAGTTATATACAGGGTCAGTAGTTATACAGGGTCAGTAGTTATATACAGGGTCAGTTCCAGGGTCAGTAGCTATATACAGGGTCAGTAGTTAGGGTAGTATATACAGGGTCAGTAGTATATACAGGGTCAGTAGTTATATACAGGGTCAGTAGTTATATACAGGGTCAGTAGTTATATACAGGGTCAGTAGCTATATACAGGGTCAGTAGTTATATACAGGGACAGTTCCAGGGTCAGTAGTTATATACAGGGTCAGTTCAGGGTCAGTAGCTATATACAGGGTCAGTAGTTATATACAGGGTCAGTAGTATATACAGGGTCAGTTCAGGGTCAGTAGCTATATACAGGGTCAGTAGTTATATACAGGGTCAGTAGTTATATACAGGGTCAGTTTATATACAGGGTCAGTAGTTATATACAGGGTCAGTAGTTATATACAGGGTCAGTTCCAGGGTCAGTAGTCTATATACAGGGTCAGTAGTTATATACAGGGTCAGTTCCAGGGTCAGTAGCTATATACAGGGTCAGTAGTTATATACAGGGTCAGTTCAGGGTCAGTAGCTATATACAGGGTCAGTAGTTATATACAGGGTCAGTAGTTATATACAGGGTCAGTAGTTATATACAGGGTCAGTAGTTATATACAGGGTCAGTAGTTATATACAGGGTCAGTAGTTATATACAGGGTCAGTAGTTATATACAGGGTCAGTAGTTATATACAGGGTCAGTAGTTATATACAGGGTCAGTAGTTATATACAGGGTCAGTAGTTATATACAGGGGTCAGTAGTTATATACAGGGTCAGTAGTTATATACAGGGGTCAGTAGTTATATACAGGGTCAGTAGTTATATACAGGGTCAGTAGTTATATACAGGGTCAGTAGTATATACAGGGTCAGTAGTTATATACAGGGTCAGTAGTTATATACAGGGTCAGTAGTTATATACAGGGTCAGTAGTTATATACAGGGTCAGTAGTTATATACAGGGTCAGTTCAGGGTCAGTAGTTATATACAGGGACAGTTCCAGGGTCAGTAGCTATATACAGGGTCAGTAGTTATATACAGGGTCAGGGTAGCTATATACAGGGTCAGTAGTTATATACAGGGTCAGTAGCTATATACAGGGTCAGTAGCTATATACAGGGTCAGTAGTTATATACAGGGACAGTTCCAGGGTCAGTAGTTATATACAGGGTCAGTTCCAGGGTCAGTAGCTATATACAGGGTCAGTAGTTATATACAGGGTCAGTAGTTATATACAGGGTCAGTTCCAGGGTCAGTAGCTATATACAGGGTCAGTAGTTATATACAGGGTCAGTAGTTATATACAGGGTCAGTTCCAGGGTCAGTAGCTATATACAGGGTCAGTAGTTATATACAGGGTCAGTAGTTATATACAGGGTCAGTAGTTATATACAGGGTCAGTAGCTATATACAGGGTCAGTAGTTATATACAGGGTCAGTAGTTATATACAGGGTCAGTAGCTATATACAGGGTCAGTAGTTATATACAGGGTCAGTTCCAGGGTCAGTAGCTATATACAGGGTCAGTAGTTATATACAGGGTCAGTAGTTATATACAGGGTCAGTAGTTATATACAGGGTCAGTAGTTATATACAGGGTCAGTAGTTATATACAGGGTCAGTATTTATATACAGGGTCAGTAGCTATATACAGGGTCAGTAGTTATATACAGGGTCAGTAGTTATATACAGGGTCAGTAACTATATACAGGGTCAGTAGTTATATACAGGGTCAGTAGTTATATACAGGGTCAGTAGTTATATACAGGGTCAGTAGTTATATACAGGGTCAGTAGTTATATACAGGGTCAGTAGTTATATACAGGGTCAGTAGTTATATACAGGGTCAGTAGTTATATACAGGGTCAGTAACTATATACAGGGTCAGTAGTTATATACAGGGTCAGTAACTATATACAGGGTCAGTAGTTATATACAGGGTCAGTAGTTATATACAGGGTCAGTACCTATATACAGGGTCAGTAGTTATATACAGGGTCAGTTCAGGGTCAGTAGTTATATACAGGGTCAGTAGTTATATACAGGGTCAGTTCCAGGGTCAGTAGCTATATACAGGGTCAGTAGTTATATACAGGGTCAGTAGCTTATATACAGGGGTCAGTAGTTATAGTTATATACAGGGTCAGTAGTTATATACAGGGTCAGTTCCAGGGTCAGTAGCTATATACAGGGTCAGTAGTTATATACAGGGTCAGTAGTTATATACAGGGTCAGTTCCAGGGTCAGTAGTTATATACAGGGTCAGTAGTTATATACAGGGTCAGTTCCAGGGTCAGTAGCTATATACAGGGTCAGTAGTCAGGGTCAGTAGTATATACAGGGTCAGTAGCTATATAGAGGGTCTGTAGTTATATACAGGGACAGTTCCAGGGTCAGTAGCTATATACAGGGTCAGTAGTTATATACAGAGACAGTTCCAGGGTCAGTAGCTCTATACAGGGACAGTAGTTATATACAGGGTCAGTAGCTATATACAGGGTCAGTTCCAGGGTCAGTAGCTATATACAGGGTCAGTAGTTATATACAGGGTCAGTAGTTATATACAGGGTCAGTAGTTATATACAGGGTCAGTAGTTATATACAGGGTCAGTAGTTATATACAGGGTCAGTAGTTATATACAGGGTCAGTAGTTATATACAGGGTCAGTAGCTATATACAGGGTCAGTAGTTATATACAGGGTCAGTAGCTATATACAGGGTCAGTAGTTATATACAGGGTCAGTAGTTATATACAGGGTCAGTAGTTATATACAGGGTCAGTAGCTATATACAGGGTCAGTAGTATATACAGGGTCAGTAGTTATATACAGGGTCAGTAGTTATATACAGGGTCAGTAGTTATATACAGGGTCAGTAGTTATATACAGGGTCAGTAGTTATATACAGGGTCAGTAGTTATATACAGGGTCAGTAGTTATATACAGGGTCAGTAGCTATATACAGGATCAGTAGCTATATACAGGGTCATTAACTATATACAGGATCAGTAGTTATATACAGGGTCAGTAGCTATATACAGGGTCAGTAACTATATACAGGGTCAGTTCCAGGGTCAGTAGTTATATACAGGGTCAGTAGTTATATACAGGGTAGTTATATACAGGGTCAGTAGTTATATACAGGGTCAGTAGTTATATACAGGGACAGTTCCAGGGTCAGTAGCTATGTACAGGGTCATTAGTTATATACAGGGTCAGTAGTTATATACAGGGTCAGTAGTTATATACAGGGACAGTTCCAGGGTCAGTAGTTATATACAGGGTCAGTTCCAGGGTCAGTAGCTATATACAGGGTCAGTAGTTATATACAGGGTCAGTAGTTATATACAGGGTCAGTAGTTATATACAGGGTCAGTTCCAGGGTCAGTAGTTATATACAGGGTCAGTAGTTATATACAGGGTCAGTAGTTATATACAGGGTCAGTTCCAGGGTCAGTAGCTATATACAGGGTCAGTAGTTATATACAGGGTCAGTAGTTATATACAGGGTCAGTAGCTATATACAGGGTCAGTAACTATATACAGGGTCAGTTCCAGGGTCAGTAGCTATATACAGGGTCAGTAGTTATATACAGGGTCAGTAGTTATTTACAGGGTCAGTAGCTATATACAGGGTCAGTAGCTATATACAGGGTCAGTAGTTATATACAGGGTCAGTAGTTATATACAGGGTCAGTAGTTATATACAGGGTTCCAGGGTCAGTAGCTATATACAGGGTCAGTAGTTATATACAGGGTCAGTAGTTATATACAGGGTCAGTAGTTATATACAGGGACAGTTCCAGGGTCAGTAGCTATATACAGGGTCAGTAGTTATATACAGGGTCAGTTCCAGGGTCAGTAGCTATATACAGGGTCAGTAGTTATATACAGGGTCAGTAGTTATATACAGGGTCAGTAGTTATATACAGGGACAGTTCCAGGGTCAGTAGTTATATACAGGGTCAGTAGTTATATACAGGTTCAGTAGTTATATACAGGGTCAGTAGTTATATACAGGGTCAGTAGTTATATACAGGGTCAGTAGTTATATACAGGGACAGTAGTTATATACAGGGACAGTAGTTATATACAGGGTCAGTAGTTATATACAGGGTCAGTAGTTATATACAGGGTCAGTAGTTATATACAGGGACAGTAGTTATATACAGGGTCAGTAGTTATATATAGGGTCAGTATTTATATATAGGGACAGTACCAGGGTCAGTGTCAATACTATATTTACAATGAGCAGGGATACTGGAGGAGTAGGGGTAGATCTGTAAAGGCAAAACGTGACTATGCATCAGGATATATAATCAACGGAGTAGCAGCAGTTTATACATTGATTGTATGTAAGTGTAAATGTATAGAAATGTCAATGCAGATAGTCTGTGTAGCCATTTTGTTATCTATTTAGCAGTCTTATGACTTGGGGGTAGAAGCTGTTCAGGAGTCTGTTGGTGTCAGACTTGACGCTCCGGGTAGCACTTTCCGTGCAAAAAGCAGAGAGAACAGTCTGTGGCATGGAAGGCTGGAGTCTTTCATGATCTTCCGGGCCTTTCCTTTCACGCCGCCTGGTATAGAGGTCCTGGATGGCCGGGAGCTCATTCCCCAGCGGTGTGCTGGGCTGTTCGCACCACCCTCTGTAGCGCCATGCGATTGGTTGCCCTCAATGTTTTTTTTGTATGGGGGAAAAAAAATGAATGTTTCGGTAATGTAACCTTTTTGTTGTACTGTCAAATCTCAGAAACACAGCGAAACTTCAAAGATACATTTAAAAGGGTGCAATTGCGTCGGGCAATTCGGGGGGGGGGGGCGGGGGGGGTTCATGTGGACATTCCAAACCACCTCTATATACAGTACTTCTATTGGTCAATTTTCTTTTACATTTATATATATATATATATATATATATATATATATATATATATATATATAGATATATATATATATATATATATATATATATATATATAGATATATAGATATATATATATCATTTTATTATTATAATTTTATTATTATTATTATATTATTTTCAACCTACCTGCTAATTTCCAATTGTATTAATGTCACGGATCCCCCAGGTCCTGCTGCTCATTCCGTTCACCAGCTCTGGAGGTCTGCATCGTGGTAGAGGCTCCTGATTGGCTGAGTAGGTATGGGGGCCTTCTAGGCGTCACTGAACTGGATTCATTATCGCCACCCCAGACTGTCTTGTCTCATTACGGACACCTGGTTCCCCCTGAGTAGTATGTTATATATGTGCCCTCTGTTCTCCATTGTCTTGTCTCATTACCTGGTTCCACAAGTAATTTTGCACGCCCAATTTTTCAGTTTTTGATTTGTTAAAAAAGTTTGAAATATCCAATAAATGTCATTTCACTTAACATGACATCATATCCTGTGTCCCCGGAGCCGACACATTCAGAAATCAAAAGATGGTTTAGTCTTTAGTTTACAAACTCTGACGAAGGCCAAAAGAACAAGAAACACTTTTCAATGAGAAAACAGAAATCCACTTTAAAATTAAAATAAAATGAATCTGTTTTTCAAAGATGTAACTTACGATGCAATACTCTGATCTGGGTAAAAAATTAAAAAATAATATAAAAGACTTCTGTTTTTCAAAGATGTAGCCTGTGATGCAATTATTTGTGATAATTTTAAGGAGAACAAAAACAACTTGGTTGTCATGACTTCCGCCGAGGTCGGTCCCTCTCCTTGTTCGGGGCGACGTTCGACGGTCGACGTCACCGGTCTTCTAGCCATCGCTGATCCATCTTTCATTTTCCATTTGTTTTGTCTTTGTTTTCTACACACCTGGTTTTCATTATCCAATTACATGTTCATGTATTTACCCCTCTGTTTCCCCCGTGTTTGTTGTGCGTGTTTATTTCTATGTTCAGTTCGGTTCCTGACGTCTGGTTTTCCGACGGGTGCTGTGTTCACCCGTGAGTAATATTTACCGTTGGTTATTGGTCAAGTGTATTTGTTTACCTTGTGCCTTTATTTTTTTAGTAAAATACGTTGCTCACTCATTTTTCTCTCCTGCTCCTGACTTCATGCACCAGCTACACTCACCTTCTGACATCGGCCTACATTTGAACACCACTGTACAGGCTTCGGGCCATTTTCCCAATTTAAGTAGCCTAGTTTTGTTGTTTGGCTACTTGAAGAAAAATGATCTTGGGTTTTATTTTTCCACCCAAAATAAAGTATGTCATAACAACGACGGGACAAAGCCCAAATATACAGTGGGGAGAACAAGTATTTGATACACTGCCGATTTTGCAGGTTTTCCTACTTACAAAGCACGTAGAGGTCTGTAATTTTTTATCATAGGTACACTTCAACCGTGAGAGACGGAATCTCTGGAGTCTGTTTGATTGAGTGTGTGGACAGGTGTCTTTTATACGGGTAACGAGTTCCAACAGGTACAGTTAATACAGGTAATGAGTGGAGAACAGGAGGGCTTCTTAAAGAAAAACTAACAGGTCTGTGAGAGCCGGAATCCTTACTGGTTGGTAGGTGATCAAATACTTATGTCATGCAATAAAATGCAAATGAATTACTTAAAAATCATACCATGTGATTTTCTGGATTTTTGTTTTATATTCCGTCTCTCACAGTTGAAGTGTACCTATGATAAAAAATTACAGACCTCTACATGCTTTGTAAGTAGGAAAACCTGCAAAATCGCCAGTGTATCAAATACTTGTTCTCCCCACTGTATATATAGTGGTGGAAAAACTACCCAATTGTCATTATTTGAGTAAAATTAAAGAAATAGAAAATGACTTAAGTGAAAGTCACCCAGTAAAATATTACTTGAGTAAAAGTCTGGATGTATTTGGTTTGAAATACACGTAAGTATCAGTAGTAAAAGTAAACATTTTTTTAAATTCCTTACAGGTCGCCAGGGGCCACTTCAACACTCATACTCATTTAGGCCAAAACAAAGTGGGCGCATTACTTATTGACTCAAGACATTTGAGCTTTTCATTTTTTTATATATATATATATATATATATTTACATTTCTACAAACAAAATTCCACTTTGACATTATGGACTATTGTGCGTAGATCAGTGACACACAATCTACATTTAAATCATTTAAAGCCGTAACACAAGAAAATGTGGAAAAAGTCAAGGGTTTTGAATACTTTCTGAAGGCTCTGTAGCTCGCTAGCTCCCAGACTGAAATAAGATAAATATCTGTTTTCGAGTGCACTTGAAATACGCAGCAAAATAGCAGCTGCCCAATGCCATGGTGGGCATGCGTAATGTGGATGCATTGGGATATAAGATATGGAGAATGATAAATAGCCTGTAGGATTATAGAAAAATGTGTTGGGAAATTATTTGAGTTTCGAATACTAAATGTTTAGTGCATGTGCGTATATGTAGGTGGTTTAAACTTTCCTTCTACAAGTTGACGGTGCCAAAATATTGCCAATCCGTTCATTATTGTTCTATGACTGAGGGTGAGAACAAAGAACACCCATCACAAATTGACTGCGGTCAAGTGAGCCAAACACTCGCAAAACGCGGTCAAGCCATCCGCTCTTCAGGGTCCTCCTGATTTTTTTTCTGCGCGAATACACTTTACGGTATTGATTGTTTTCTGATCGGAAAATGGACACACTCAAACGCACTGACAGAGAAATCATTCGAAACAGTTTGAAGCACACTCATTTTTAATATTCCGTAATCAAAATTATACCAAATCGTAAATTTTTATTTTATGTGTGGGGTACAGTGATTGATTGTTTATGTGATGGATTGTTACTACTACATTGATATTGATTACTGCAGTACAAAAAAATAATTAAATAACTACATTTGGGGGGGGCGATCTATCCACACATTCTTTATCTTTAATTATTATTTTTTAAAGATGTTATATGATGTAAAAAACAAAGAAAAGAAGAAAAAAAGAACTGGACAAATGTGTAAGTTTTTTGTTGTTATATATATATATATATATATATGCAGCTAGTGGATCATGAATCATGAATCCAGTGTGATGGTCATTGTTTACCATGCGATGTCCATATTATGCCAGCTCCATAATGGGGGAAGATGATTATTCTGTTCTATTAGAGTGAACTTTGAGGGATTCTAATTCAATATTAACACAGTAAAAATGGATGGTTGAACATTTAGCCACATGTCTGCATGAATGAATGCATTCATTAAAATCCCTCCAAGTTCACTGTAATATAAATGGGCTCCTGAGTGGCGCAGCCGTCTAAGGCTCTGCATCTCAGTGCTAGAGGCGTCACTACAGACCCTGGTTTGATTCCAGACTGTATCACAGCGGTCTAAAGCACTGCATCTCAGTGCTAGAGGCGTCACTACAGACCCTGGTTTGATTCCAGACTGTATCACAGCGGTCTAAAGCACTGCATCTCAGTGCTAGAGGCGTCACTACAGACCCTGGTTAGATTCCAGGCTGTATCACAGCGGTCTAAGGCACTGCATCTCAGTGCTAGAGGCATCACTACAGACCATGGTTTGATTCCAGGCTGTATCACAGCGGTCTAAGGGCACTGCATCTCAGTGCTAGAGGTGTCACTACAGACCCTGGTTTGATTCCAGGCTGTATCACATCCGGCCGTGATTGGGAGTCCCATAGGGTGGCACACAATTGGCCCAGCGCCATCCGGGATGCGGTTTGGCCGGGTTAGGCAGTCATTGTAAATAAGCATTTGTTCTTAATTAACCGTCTTGCCTAGTTAAATAAAGGATAAAATTAAACCGTTTTTTTCCCCATGGTTGTATATTTGGATAATGTGATAATATGAGCATGTTATGCTTTACAAGGTTAATGACACACAATTAGTGATGTACTAGTTGCATACATCTCAAACAATGTTTACCAGACAAGTCCCCCCTTATCTCAGCTCGCTGGTCACCATAGCATCACCCACCTGTAGCATGCGCTCCAGCAGGTATATCTCTCTAGTCACCCCCAAAACCAATTATTTCTTTGGCCGCCTCTCCTTCCAGTTCTCTGCTGCCAATGACTGGAAAGAACTACAAAAAATATCTGAAACTGGAAACACTTATCTCCCTCACTGTCAGAGCAGCTCACAGATTATTGCACCTGTACATAGCCCACCTATAATTTAGCCCAAACAACTACCTCTTTCTCTACTGTAATTATTTATTTATTTTGCTCCTTTGCACCCCATTATTTGTATTTCTACTTTGCACATTCTTCCATTGCAAATCTACCATTCCAGTGTTTTACTTGCTATATTGTATTTACTTTGCCACCATGGCCTTTTTTTGCCTTTACCTCCCTTATCTCACCTCATTTGCTCACATTGTATATAGACTTGTTTATACTGTATTATTGACTATATGTTTGTTTTACTCCATGTGTAACTGTGTCGTTGTATGTGTCGAACTGCTTTGCTTTATCTTGGCCAGGTCACAATTGTAAATGAGAACTTGTTCTCAACTTGCCTACCTGGTTAAATAAAGGTGAAATTGAAAAAAAATAAAAAATATATAATTTGTGTTTCGACAGGACAATGACCCAAAACACACCTCGAGGCTGTGTAAGGGCTATTTGTCCAAGGAGAGTGATGGAGTGCTGCATCAGATGACCTGGCTCCACAATCACCTGACCTCAACCCAATTGAGATGGTTTGGGATGAGTTGGACTGCAGAGTGAAGGAAAAGCAGCCAACAAGTGCTCAGCGTATGTGGGAACTCCTTCAAGACTGTTGGAAATGCATTCCAGTTGATTACCTCATGAAGCTGGTTGAGAGAATGCAAAGTGTGTGCAAAGATGTCATCGAGGCAAAGGGTGGCTACTTCGAAGAATCTCAAATATAAAATATTTTTGGATTTGTTTAACACTTTTATGCTTACGACAGGAATACATATGTGTTATTTCATAGTTTTGATGTTTTAATTAAATATTATTCTACAATGTAGAAAATAGTTTTAAAAAATAAAGAAAAACCCTTGAATGAGTTGGTGTGTCCAAACGTTTGACTGGTACTGTATATCTGTAGCTTTTATGTTGTTTTTGTAAACAGCTTAGTTTTTGATTAGATACATTAGATATGTCTATGGCTAAATGTTCATGCACTTTAGAGAGGTTGAAAAAACACTTGGATATCCCCTGTATGTCTCCCAACACCACCACAATGTTTGAGAGAGATTGGTGTTGTAGAAATTTAGTTTTTATAGTGAACAATACATTTTAGGCACAGTGTGCAAAAACAGTGCAATTACCACATTCAGACACTTTGGAGAGGCTGAAAGGACACTTGAATGTACCCTGGATTCCCAATAACACCACCACAATGTTTGAATGAGGTTGATGTGGTTGAAATTGTGTTTTAATACTGAACAAATAGCATTTAGGGTTTGCAAATATGTAATAGCACTGGAATGATCTAATTTACAGACATTTGCCACTTTGGAGAGGTTTAGGAACACTTGGAAACATCCCATGACCACACCTGACACCACTTACTAAAATATCTTCCCATTTCTAGTTGTTAGGTCTATCAATCCCTTTTTTTCTTTCTGATGTTGTTCACATGTTGCCATCTGATGTGTTTCCAGCTCTAGTCATCAATAATTCACTTATAGCTTCTCAATGAAAGATGACTTTCAAAATCAAATACATGTTTTATTTATTTTTGTGTGTGCTTGATCTTGTGTATTTTTAACTACAGTGTGTAACTCCTATCTATCTTCTGATAATTTCCTCATAATCTCAGAGATGAATTCTTTCCAAATATACCAAGTTTTTGAATGTCAGAATCATGTAATTACACATGAATAGCAGTTACGTTTGGGGCAGCTTTATGTCCCCAGATGTTGTGTTAAAAGCTCTACAACAAAGCTTTCTTTACTGTCCAACAAGCTTTCTCTACCCTTAACCTTGTTCTGAACACCTCCAAAACAAAGGTCATGTGGTTTGGTAAGAAGAATGCCCCTCTCCCCACCGGTGTGATTACTACCTCTGAGGGTTTAGAGCTTGAGGTAGTCACCTCATACAAGTACTTGGGAGTATGGCTTAGATCCTTCTCTAAGCACATATCAAAGCTGCAGGCTAAAGTTAAATCTAGACTATTTCTGAAACCCTCTTAGGCCTCACTCTCCCCTATCTGAGATATCTACTGCAGCCCTCATCCTCCACATACAACACCCCTTCTGCCAGTCACATTCTGTTAAAGGTCCCCAAAGCACACACATCCCTGGGTCGCTCCTCTTTTCAGTTCGCTGCAGCTAGCGACTGGAACAAGCTGCAACAAACACTCAAACTGGACAGTTTTTATCTCAATCTCTTCCTTCAAAGACTCGATCACTCTTGCTGACAGTTGTGGCTGCTTTGCGTGATGTATTGTTGTCTTTACCTTCTTGACCTTTGTGCTGTTGTCTGTGCCCATTAATGTTTGTACCCTGATTTGTGCTTCTGCCATGTTATTGTCATGTTGTGTTGCTACCATGCTGTGTTGTCATGTGTTGCTGCCATGCTATGTTGTCGTCTTTAGGTCTCTCTTTATGTAGTGTTGTGTTGTCTCTCTTGTCATGATGTGTGTTTTGTCCTATATTTTTATTTTATTGACTTATATTTTTAATCCTAGCCCCCACAGGAGGCCTTTTGCATTTCGGTAGACCGTCAATGTAAATAAGAATTTGTTCTTAACTAACTTGCCTAGTTAAATAAAGGTTAAATAAAAAAATAAAATAAATGAAGGCCCTAACAGTTCGTGTGCACCGTTTCTCATGTTGAGTTTGCCCCACCAAGATTTACGTGCTAAAATCGTCACTGGAGGGTAGACACTGCGAGATTAGCTGCAAAAGTACATTCTTCTCAGGCAGTTTAATAGACAGCGACTGGGGTCCTTCAAGCTTTTAACTCACGCATGCGCATGAAAGAAAGTCTCTTTCTCGGTGGACACAATGGCGGACGCAGAGTAAGTGATTTCTGCTCTGCAAGAATCTATGTCCATCTACTAATTTCACAAATATCCAACGTTATTTGACATTTAGTTCGTTATCGTCATCTATAGAACATATTTGTCGTGTCGGTAGTGTGGAGTGGCGTTTTTTACTTTACGATATTTTTGTTGATTTTGTTGACTCGGGACTGGATGCGGTCAGAAACATGCCCGTCTTGCGAATCGATTTGCACATGTTTTTACTTCTATGCGATGCGTGTCTCGTAGTATTACTTGCATATTGCCAATGAGGTACATAGTATATTTTCTGAGTATTTCGTTGTTTGAGCTCCACAATATCACAAAGTAGACTTTGCGTCTGTCTTCGCCGGGCGAAACTAACAGGCCAGTTTCGCAACAATGTTTGGTCCGTTAAATTACTATTCCTCAGTCAGTCACTTCCATCTTAAACAATTTTTTCCCTTACTCTAAACAAAGTGTCGCATCTGTTGCAGAAAGAAGGTTCCGGCGGTCCCTGAGAGCCTTTTGAAAAGGCGGAAGGCCTTCGCCACCATGAAGACCATGCGCATCAAGAAGATGCTTGCCGAAAAAAAAGTAAGTTTGAACTAACCAAAGTACTAACCTTTCTAGCAGGCTTCCATATTTAATTTTGCAATGCATATAATCTCCCCTTAAGTGCGGTTGACGTACTGCTTAGAACTGTCTGGTTGTGGGTGGGGGTGTAATATCCACCCACTGTCATTCAAACCGTATAACTACAACGTGGTTAATGATGCTCAACTTTTTTCCCCATCTTATCGACTCTGGTGAAACCAGTCTGAAAAATAAGCCAATTTGTCTGAAACCACATAGAAATGTCCTAAATAATCATTGCCGGCTATAACTGCATTGTTGGTTAACAGCTTGTAGATAAACATTCCACTGTAAGGTCTCCTCCTCGTATTTGATGTGACAAATAAAATGTATTTGATCAGTTTTAAACATTGCATCCTTATGTACAGTGGTGGGCCCTACAAACCGCAAAAAAATATCAAATCAAATTTATTTATATAGTCCTTCGTCAGCTGATATCTCAAAGTGCTGTACAGAAACCCAGCCTAAAACCCCAAACAGCAAGCACTGCAGGTGTAGAAGCACGGTGGCTAGGAAAAACTCCCTAGAAAGGCCAAAACCTAGGAAGAAACCTAGAAGGAACCAGGCTATGTGGGGTGGCCAGTCCAATATGTTTTTGTTCATACTGTGAAGTTAATTAACTAGAGGTGTTACCCAGCTGTGATGTTCTGCTCTAAATCATAGTTGATGCTTTATATCCCCAGACTCGTAAGGTGACCAGGAAACTGATCTACAAGAGGGCTGAGAAGTACCACAAGGAGTACAGGGAGATGTACCGACGTGAGATCCGCATGGGGCGGACAGCCCGCAAGGTCGGGAACTTCTACGTCCCAGCTGAGCCCAAGTTGGCCTTCGTCATCAGGATCAGGGGGTATGTTTCCTTGGATTAGGCTGCTAAATGTGTATTTTATCCCTGTTTTTTTTGTCCGATTTCCATGTCTCGTACACCGTTACTCAGGTGCTGGGTAAAACATGGATGTATTTAAGCCGTTACCTGGACATTGATTTTATTTGTTACATGGTATTGCTGGTGACAATGTCTTCTTCCTGTCATTCGAACTTCTACACGATGTGGTTAATGATGCTGAACTTTTTTCCCCATCTTATCGACTCTGGTGAAACCAGTCTGAAAAAATAAGCCAATTTGTCTGAAACCACATTGAATATAAACTAAAAGCCAACTGGAAAATTAAGACAATTGATGTTGTGCTGAACATAACTAACACCGTACCCCTCGACTCTTCTCTTTCTGCCCCCACCTTAGTATCAACGGTGTCAGCCCCAAGGTGCGCAAGGTCCTCCAGCTCATGCGTCTGCGTCAGATCTTCAACGGAGTGTTCGTCAAACTGAACAAGGCTTCCATCAACATGTTGAGGATCGCCGAGCCCTACATCGCTTGGGGGTAAGACTGACATCACTACCACGGTGTATTCACTAGGAAGCCAACGATCCGATGTAGGGAAGAGACTAACCTGAATTGGCCAACAAGAAATGCTCGTTTTCGTAGTAGAACTTTTCATGTTGCAAACAGGTTTGCACTAATGAATACACCCCTGCTTTGATGTGGACAGCCCTGTTTTATTGGACATTTGTGGTTTTGTGTTACTTTACTTGGCATTGATTTAAGGTAGTGGTACAACCTGAATTCTGCTGCAGTGATTGTCTGGTATTTTTACACAATGTGGTTAATGATGCTCAACTTTTTTCCCCATCTTATCGACTCTGGTGAATCCAGTCTGAAAAAATAAGCCAATTTGTCTGAAACCACATTGATATTACTAAAGACGTGCCCAGTATGAAATGAACCAAATGCATTGTTTTGGTTGGGTGTAGTAGTTCTCACTGTTTCGTTGCGACTACGCTACCTGCAATGCTGTTCCACAGTTATTGTTATTATTATTATTTATTATTATTAAGAGCAGTATTTTCCTGCTCTTGTTTCGTAGGTACCCCAACCTGAAGTCTGTTCGCGAGCTGATCTACAAGCGTGGCCATGGCAGGATGACCAAGCAGCGCATCGCCCTCACGGACAACGCCCTGGTCGAGAAGGCCCTGGGTACGCATTTACTTATATGGGACTGAATCCCTTCATAATGTTGGAAGTCAAAACCTTTTCCCCACATCTACTCTTAACATAGACTAGATAGTTAAAGACGATCCCTTTTTTGATGGGACAAATCTGCACTGTAATGATTGTCCTGTCGTTTCAAACGTCACAACGTGGTTAATGATGCTCAACCTTTTTTCCCCATCTTATCGACTCTGGTGAATCCAGTCTGAAAAAAATAAGCCAATTTGTCTGAAACCACATTGAGAAAACGACTGCGATCTGAAATGGCAGAATAGGCGACCGCATTTCGTGATTTGGGACATGGAGTTCCCATTACTGTACACAAACCTGTTAGCTTTTCTCTACAATAACATCTGCCAAATACACTGCA
Source organism: Oncorhynchus tshawytscha (assembly GCF_018296145.1). Classification (NCBI taxonomy): domain Eukaryota; kingdom Metazoa; phylum Chordata; class Actinopteri; order Salmoniformes; family Salmonidae; genus Oncorhynchus; species Oncorhynchus tshawytscha. Next base: position 35,430,578 of record NC_056457.1, on the reverse strand, counting down.
TTTGGAAAGTATTCAGACCTCTTGACATTTCCTTATTTTGTTACTTTACAGCCTTATTCTAAAATTGATTACATCTTTTTTTCCCTCAGCAATCTACACAAAAAAAAAAATTGTTTTTAATCCATTTTATAATAAGGCTGTAATGTAACAAAATGTGGAACAAGTCGAAGGGGTCTGAATACTTTCCGGGGGCACGGAATGTGACTAAATGGATAATCTCCTCACTCGAAAGGAAAAGGTCGGTCCTTCCATATGTCTTCATCAATTTGAGTTTTTTGTGTTGTCATCCCTCAGCTCTTTGAATTGCAGATTGCCCTTTTAAACACACTCTGTCCTCACTCTGTCCTCACTCTGTCCTCACTCTGTCCTCACTCTGTCCTCACTCTGTCCTCACTCTGTCCTCACTCACTCCACTCTGTCCTTGTCCCTCAGGTAAATACAGCATCATCTGTGTGGAAGACCTGATCCATGAGATCTACACAGTCGGGAAGAACTTCAAGCCTGCCAACAACTTCCTGTGGCCCTTCAAACTGTCCACACCCCGCGGCGGCATGAACAAGAAGACGACTCACTTTGTGGAGGGAGGAGACGCTGGAAACAGGGAGGACCAGATCAACAGACTCGTCAGGAGGATGAACTAGAGGTGACTCAAGATTTTTTTTTTAAGGCAGCGTTTCCAACACTCGGTCCTCGGGGAACCCAGCCCCCATAGCGCTACACAGCTGATTCAAATAAAAAATAAGCTTTGTATTTTCGGGGCTAACACCCAAAATGTTCACACGTTGGGAGTCCCAAGGACTGAGTTTGGTGAGATGGGAAACCTGTAGGTTTGTATCCCAAGTGATACCCTATTCCTTATGTAGTGTACTAGTTCAACCCATAAGTAGTTCACTGTATGGGGAATTGGAGTGCCATTTGGGACGTTGTACTTCTGGGGATGTGTGTGTCAGAGTAGGTGTGCTGATCTAGGATCAGTTGTCACTTTTACATGATGACCTGGTATTCGATCAATTCTTTCCACAATTATATAAGCATTGGATTGGAGGCTATGGGTTGGATTGGAGGCTATGGGTTGGAGTTTCCATTTCAACAGCCATTTTTCCTTTCGAGTGAGGAGGGGAAGTGAACACGGGCACACTTTGGGACGAAGGAAAGATTATTGGGGCATACGGCTGATGTCCGACGGGTGTTTTAGGATTTTGTTTTCATCTTTATTCACTTTTCAGTCCCAGATCTTGACTAGATGAATCGGTTCTTGTGCTGTGAAGGTTGGTGACCACTGCCTTCTCGGCTTTATGCCGGTGCTGTGATCGAGAACAAACCCATAACCATCTGAATGGTTTATGTTAATTGTTTATCTTTTTTCAAGTCCCTAAGTGTCCAGTTTCTGTTTTTACACAATGTGGTTAATGATGCTGAACTTTTTTCCCCATCTTATCGACTCTGGTGAAACCAGTCTGAAAAATTAAGCCAATTTGTCTGAAACCACATTGAACTACTGGCACTTCGAGGATGTTTTCCCATCCAGTTACTGAAATAAATGAATTTTTTAAATGTTTTTTTTTAGATGCTCAGTTCAAGTTTTGCTCAGTGCTGGAGAACATTAAAACATTGGATCTCAAACTAAACATTGGAAATGTGTTCGCTGTGAGTAAGAAACTTGTTTTCTGATATTCAAATTTCTTGTCTTCCAGGTTTTTTCCAAAGGATGCTGTTGTCTGTACAATAAACATCAAAAGGAACTTATTGGTGTTGTCTCATAACTCTGGTGTCTATAATCTGTTTTGTGTCGTACGTTGAACCTCCCCAGGTGTTTTCCTACATAAAAACACTGGACTCTACAGCAGTGCTCTCCAAGCTTGTTGCTGGAGCACTACCTTATCTACGTTCCTGTGTGGTTTTTACTCCATCCCTTTTTGTACCTAACCTGTAGGGCGCTAGGAACAAGCTTTGGAGAGCTTTGCTTCTGGTCCACACTATTTAGTCACATCAGTAATGATTTGAGTCACATCTTTGAGGCATTTTTAACAATAAATAAATGTTGTAACTTTTATACAAGCACTTCATTAACTAAGCAATGCAATGCTGTCACAAACTTGGGCACATATCACTTTATATTACATGAACTTGTTTGGTTAGGCGAGTTGTAGTATATGAGGTGTATATTACTATGTAAATAATTTGGACTGGGGCATGGTGATTGGGGTGACAGCATTGTGCCAGTAACCAAAAGGTTGCAAGTTCAAATCCTTGAGCTGACAAAGCTGCCCCCTGAACAAGGCATTTAACTCACTGTTCCTAGGCCATCATTGAAAATAAGGATTTGTTCTTAACTGACTTGCCGAGTTAAATAAAGGTCAAATTAAATGTCAGGCCTGCTGCTTGGCCATCCACAGCCCGTAGCTATGGAAACCACATAATTCAATACGCCACGTAGCCTCTAGTGGGCTTTCTCAAGCTCTCCGCTGCTTAGTTTTTAATTCGTCTTTTTTTTGTTTGTTTGTTAACATGGCTAATTATTTTAGTTAGTTTATGAGTTTGGAATATCGGTGCGTCGTATTAGCGTGATGCACCCCACAGCCAGTCCGAAGGTGATCACACTAGCGGCTTCTCTCGGCACCGCCGGGGACTTGACGCAGCTGGGCCAAGGCCGCTATGGACCGCTCTCCGGTCGTCATTGTCCGGGGTTACAAATACCAGGAGGAAGGCTGGCCGGAGTCAAGCCGATTCATGTCCATACATTAAGGAGAAAATGCCCTCTGAGCGGTAAGTAGGAATGCTTGTTTTTTTTTTTTTACAGAACGCGTTAAATCTGTTTCTGGTTTGGGTACGGTGAAGAAACGCGTCTGATTTTTTTGTATGTTTAGACTTTAGAGTGGATGCAAGGTAGAGTATACAAGTGGTTAGGCGTTTAAAGCAAATGTTTCTTAAAGACTACAAGTAGTCCATTTTTTTTCTCAATCCTGACATTGTCATGCATGCTGTTCATGATCCGTGTGCAGTTTAAATTAATAATCATCCAAATTCCTTTTTGTAACGCATGTGTCAGGAAGCAGTTTATGATAATCTGCCGAGTTCAAATCGACTACAAAACCCACAATGCAAGGCGATCGCTAGAAAAAGTTACAATGGTCGATATCCGAATGAGTAGTAGTTTTAATGCAGTTTGTTTAGGGGATTATTTTACAACTAGCTATCGATGTAAACGTTGCATTCTCAACATATTGAACCTGGTAGAAATCTCGTTTCTAGCGCAAAACTACAGGAGTCGGGTTGCTATGGCAACGCGCAGTGGCCTTGTTGGCCTGCAGGGAGACTAGGAAAACCGCTTTGCGCAACGGGAGTTGTAGTCAAAATAAGGATATTAAATCTGACGGCGCACTTTGATTTTATTTCATTTGAAAGAATAATACTTTTGTCGTGAGGATATAGACAGATGTGTATGTTCTAGACAACTATGCCTATACCGTTTATTGGCTCATTTAGCAATCTGCAGTACAGGTAATTGTTTTAAAAGCTTTTATGGCGTATGTGTTTGTTATCCGTATTGTCCAACGAGGAGAACCTTATCATGATCAAGTTTCGGGTCACAGTTCATATCCCGTTAAGGACAAGGCATGCTGATTTTGTTTTGAGCCCTCAAACCATCACGATCACCTAATAATCCCTAGTTTACAATTGTTTCATTCGTCTCCTCTCCCCTGTAACTATTTCCCAGGTCATTGCTGTAAATGAGAATGTCTTCTCAGTCCATTTGCCTGGTAAAATAACGGATAAATAAAATAAATATGCTTCTGATGATAGGTTTTCCCTGTATAGTGCACTAATCACTCATGAACAGGATCTTGTTGCCCCTTGGAGTCTCCTGTAGAGCGCTGACCTCATTTCATTAGCCAGCAGCTAGATAGCCAGCCCATTACACACCGGTAATGTTTCACGATGAGACTGGGTACACGTCACTTTAATGCTTGGCCTCAGTTAACGGAGCGGTGCATCTTGGAATGTTCAGCCACCTGACAAAAAGCAAGTTTAGCCTTAAAAAACAAATAGAAAGACGTATCACAGCGGCAGGGTAGCCTAGTGGTTAGAGTGGAGGGGCGGCAGGGTAGCCTAGTGGTTAGAGGAGGCAGGTTGTCTAGTGGTTAGAGGAGGCAGGTAGCCTAGTGGTTAGAGGAGACAGGCAGCCTAGTGGTTAGAGTAATTAATGTAATCTAATGTTCTTACTTTCGTGTATTTGTACGTTTTAATGTGGACCCCAGTGTAACCGATTTAAAAAAAAAAATGGTTAGCTAATTAGCGGGGTGCGCGCTAATAGCGTTCCAATCGGTGACGTCACTCGTGCTGACACCTTGAGGTACTTGTTCCCCCCCGATGCTTCGAGGGTGGCTGTTGTCTGTGTGTGCAGAGGGTCCCTGGTTCAAGCCCAAGTAGGGGCGAGGAGAAGAACGGAAGTTAAACTTTTAATTTTAAATTTTATTTCACCTTTTATTTAACCAGGTAGGTAAATGAGAACTTGTTCTCAACTTGCAACTGCAACCTGGCCAAGATAAAGCAAAACAGTGCGACAGAAACAACAGAGTTACACATGGAATAAACAAGCATACAGTCAATAACACAATAGAAAAAAGAAAGTCTATATACAGTGTGTGCAAATGGCGTGAGGAGGTAAGGCAGTAAATAGGCCATAGTAGGGAAGTAATTACAATTTAGCAGATTAACACTGGAGTGATAGATGAGCAGATGATGATGTGCAAGTAGAGATACTGGTGTGCAAAAGAGCAGCGAAGTAAATATAAACAGTATGGGGATGAGGTAGGTAGATTGGGTGGGCTATTTACAGATGGACTATGTACAGCTGCAGTGATTGGTTAGCTGCTCAGATAGCTGATGTTTAAAGTTAGTGAGGGAAATGTAAGTCTCCAGCTTCAGTGATTTTTTTTTTGCAATTCGTTCCAGTCATTGGCAGCAGAGAACTGGAAGGAAAGGCGGCCAAAGGAGGTGTTTGGCTTTGGGGAAGACCAGTGAGATATACCTGCTGGAACCATGTGCTACGGGTGGGTGTTGTTATCGTGACCAGTGAACTGAGAAGGCGGAGCTTTACATAGAATAGACTTATAGATGACCTGGAGCCAGTGGGACTGGCGATGAATATGTAGCGAGGGCCAGCTGGCTAGAGCATACAGGATGCAGTGGTGGGTGGTATAAGGCGCTTTGGTAACAAAACAGATGGCACTGTGATAGACTGCATCCAATTTGCTGAGTAGAGTGTTGAAAGCCATTTTGTAGATGACATCACCAAAGTCGAGGATCGGTAGGATAGTCAGTTTTACTAGGGTAAGTTTGGTGGCGTGAGTGAAGGAGGCTTTGTTGGGCAATAGAAAGCCGATTCTAGATTTGATTTGGGATGTTTGATATGATGGTTACACCAGGAAGAGTAGCTGCTGCATGTGCAGTATCTAATCCTAATATATTAGATTATAGTGTGACTGATTCTACTTTGATGGTTCCACTTCCTTCACATCTTATAGCTGAATACCACAACATGCTTTTTATTTTATTTTGAAATTCTAGACTCCAGGGACCGAAAGGATTCCACCTGGAATGTAGAGGGGTAAGTAACGTTAAGTGTACAAGAGAATGTCTACGTCCCAAATGGCACCCTATTCCCTATATAGTGCACTACTTTAGACCAGAGTCCCATGGCACCATATTCCCTATGTAGAGCACTACTTTAGACCAGAGCCCTATTCCCTATATAGTGCACTACTTTAGACCAGAGCCCCAATGCACCCTATTCCCTATATAGTGCACTACATTTGATGGGCCCTGGTCGAAAGTTTAAGGTGTTAATTTCACATGCACAAGTACAGTAAAATGCCTTTCTTGCAAACTCAACCAACAATGCAATGTGAACGCAGCAAAAAAAAGAGGCGTCCCTTTTTCAGGACCCAGTCTTTCAAAGATAATTTGTAAAAATCTAAACAACTTCACAGATCTTAATTGTGAAGGATTTAAACACTGTTTCTCATGCTTGTTCAATGAACCATAAACAATTAATGAACATGCACCTGTGGAACGGTCGATAAGACACAAACAGCTTACGGAGGCAATTAAGGTCACAGTTATGAAAACTTAGCACACTAAAGGAAAAACACCAAAAGAAAGATGCCCAGGGTCTCCTCATCTGCGTGAACATGCCTTAGGCATGCTGCAAGGAGGCTTGAGGACTGCAGATGTGGTCAAGGCAACAAATTGCAATGTCCGTACTGTGAGACACCTAAGACGGCTCTACAGGGAGACAGGACGGACAGCTGATCGTCCTCGCAGTGGCAGACCACGTGTAACAACACCTGCACAGGATCGGTATATTCCAACATCACACCTGCGGGACAGGTACAGGATGGCAACAACAACTGCCCGAGTTACACCAGGAACACACAATCCCTCCATCAGTGTTCAGACTGTCCGCAATAGGCTGAGAGAGGCTGGACTGAGGGCTTGTAGGCCTGTTGTAAGGCAGGTCATCCAGACATCACCGGAAATAACATCGCCTATGGGCACAAACCCACCGTCGCTGGACTAGACAGGACTGGCAAAAAATGCTCTTCAATGACGAGTCGTGATTTTGTCTCCTGCAGGCTCATCCTGACATCACCCTCCAGCATGACAATGCCAACAGCCATACTGCTCGTTCTGTGTGTGATTTCCTGCAAGACAGGAATGTCAAGTGTTCTGCCATGGCCAGCGAAGAGCCCGGATCTCAACGTGCTCCCATTGAGCACGTCTGGGACCTGTTGGATCGGAGTGTCTGGGAACTGTGGGATAACCTCACAGCAAGAACTGGCAAATCTGGTGCAGTCCATGAGGAGGAGATGCGCTGCAGTACTTAATGCAGCTGGTGGCCACACCAGATACTGACTGTTACTTTTGATTTTGACACCCCCTTTGTTCAGGGACACATTTTTCCATTTCTGTTAGTCACATGTCTGTGGAACTTGATCAGTTTATGTCTCAGTTGTTGAATCTTATGTTCATTCAAATATTTACACATGTTAAGTTTGCTGAAAATAAATGCAGTTGACAGTGAGAGGATGCTTCTTTTTTGCTGAGTTTATTACTAGAAGATGATGATGATGATTGGGGGGTGGATATTTAAATTCACATTTCAGTAAGCATACTATATACAGGAAATATTTAAAGTCAGTTCCAATACCATATTTACATGTGCAGGGATACTGGAGTGATGGAGGTAGACATGTATAGGGGGAAGGGAGACAGGGATACTGGGGGAAGGAGACAGGGATGATGGAGGTAGATATGTATAGGGGGAAGGAGACAGGGATACTGGAGTGATGGAGGTAGATATGTATAGGGGGAAGGGGACAGGGATACTGGAGTGATGGAGGTAGATATGTATAGGGGAAGGGGAAAGGGATACTGGAGTGATGGAGGTAGATATGTATAGGGGGAAGGGGACAGGGATACTGGAGTGATGGAGGTAGATATGTATAGGGGGAAGGAGACAGGGATACTGGAGTGATGGAGGTAGATATGTATAGGGGGAAGGGGACAGGGATACTGGAGTGATGGAGGTAGACATGTATAGGGGGAAGGGGACAGGGATACTGGAGTGATGGAGGTACATATGTATAGGGATGGAGGTAGATTTGTATAGGGGTGAGTGTACTACATGGGGTGTAGGGTGCCATTTGAGATGCTGAGTCAGGTTAGCTATATTATGAATATATTATAATTATTATTAGACACTACTACATTCAGTTGGATGGATTCTTAATTTTTGGCCTACTATTGAAATGTTATTTTGGTGTTCAGGTCTACTTCCTCCTTCCTGGGCAGAGAGGCGTCTCCGTTGTCCCGGCTGGGCACCTCGGATAATAACTACCCAGAGAAAGACATCTCTGAGAGACACTTTCGGTTTGATAAGACATGGAAGAATGACAGCAGGATGTATCCCGAGTGTGATTTCCGAGGTATTCGTTGTATTTTTTCCCCCCAGGTGATTATTACTGTACGATCCACAGCCTTTTCTCCCACAGCACAGGGGCGGCAGGTAGGTTAGTGTTGGGCCAGTAACCAGAAGGTTTGCTAGATCGAATCCCAGAGCTGACGAGGTAAAAATCTGTTCTGCCCCCTGAACAAGGCAGTCAATGTTCCTAGGCCGTCATTGTAAATAAGAATGTGTTCTTAACTGACTTGCCTAGTTAAATAAATAAAGGTTAAATAAAAAGATGTGGTGTGAAGGCAGTACTTAATGCAGCTGGTGACCACACCAGATACTGACTGTTACTTTTGATTTTGACCCCCCCTTTGTCCTTATCGTGAGAGTAGGGGTGTTTAACCCCGGTGTCCTGGCTAAAGTCCCAATCTGACCCTCAAACCATCACAGTCACCTAATAATCCCCAGTTTACAATTGGCTCATTCATCCCCCTCCTCTCCCCTGTAACTATTCCCCAGGTCGTTGCTGTAAATGAGAATCTGTTCTCAGTCAATTTACCTGGTAAAATAACAGATTAAAAAAAAAAGGCTCAGTTTGATTGATGTTGGACATGTGTGACTCCAGACTCACCAGTAGATGGCGACCTCAGCATTTGTATTTTCCAATGGTCCAAGCTATTGACATTGTCAGGCTTGGTTGCAGCAGTCCTTTGTGTGTGTGTGTGTGTGAACCCTTCTAGGCACTTGTTTTGGACCAGCGACATCCACGTCAAACTGTGGCTTCACCTTCTATTTGAACCAATGTTGTTTTTCCCCATTTCCACTCTTGTTGACATTCTCTTAGTCAAGCTTATTTTAGAATGAATTTTCCCCACTCAGATGAGCGTCCCATGAAGCCTAGCGGCTCCATCCCTCCCCTGCCCAGAGACTACCAGATCCACCGGTCGGGCCACATCCACCACTATACCCTCCACAAGGAGCTTTCCCAGGCCCCTGCTCGCCCCTGCGCCTTTGGGTAAGCAGACCCCGCTTGGCCTTCGGGGTAACTAAGCAGCCCATCCAGAATACATTAATCCATCACTGTGCTTTGTGTCTCTACTGTCTGTAAATGCCTGTCTGACTCAGCCATGTTTCAAATGAAACAGGCCCCAGCTGCCCAGCTACCTGTCTCTGGGGGGCCCAGAGACAGTTTTTGACACGAATGGAAAAAACGAGCATGAATTGAGTTGAAATTAAACCCTAGAATTGAAGGTCTTTTTAACATAAGGTTATTCATTATTATAATTAATGTATGGAGGAAAATATCCCTTTTGTGTGTAAGGGGCCCCTCAATTGCATTTTGAAACGGCGCCCCAAAATCACAAAGTCTGCCCCTGCTATTACACCAGTTGTGTAAAGTACCCCTGGCTATCTGTAAATGATGTTGGAGTGTTCCCCTGGCTATCTGTAAATGATGTCTGAGTCTTGGAGTGTTCCCCTGGCTATCTGTAAATGATGTCTGAGTGTTGGAGTGTTCCCCTGGCTATCTGTAAATGATGTCTGAGTGTTGGCTATCTGTGTTCCCCTGGCTATCTGTAAATGATGTCTGAGTGTTGGAGTGTTCCTGTAAATGATGTCTTGGCTATCTGTAAATGATGTCTGAGTGTTGGAGTGTTCCCTGGCTATCTGTAAATGATGTCTGATGTCTGAGTGTTGGAGTGTTCCCCTGGCTATCTGTAAATGATGTCTGAGTGTTGGAGTGTTCCCTGGCTATCTGTAAATGATGTCTGAGTGTTGGAGTGTTCCCCTGGCTATCTGTAAATGATGTCTGAGTGTTGGAGTGTTCCCCTGGCTATCTGTAAATGATGTCTGAGTCTTGGAGTGTTCCCCTGGCTATCTGTAAATGATGTCTGAGTCTTGGAGTGTTCCCCTGGCTATCTGTAAATGATGTCTGAGTGTTGGAGTGTTCCCCTGGCTATCTGTAAATGATGTCTGAGTGTTGGAGTGTTCCCTTGGCTATCTGTAAATGATGTCTGAGTGTTGGAGTGTTCCCCTGGCTATCTGTAAATGATGTCTGAGTGTTGGAGTGTTCCCTTGGCTATCTGTAAATGATGTCTGAGTGTTGGAGTGTTCCCCTGGCTATCTGTAAATGATAACAACAAAAAAATGGTGCCATCTGCTTTGCATAATATAAAGAATTAAGTGATTTTATTTTTTTTTTATTTTACTTTTGAAACTTAAGTATATTTTAGCAATTACATGTGCTTTTAATACTTAAGTATATTTAAAAACCAAATACTTTTACTCAAGTAGTATTTTACTGGCTGACTTTTACTTGAGTAACTTCCTATTAAGGTATCTATACTTTACCCTGTTACACTGAGAGAGATTAGCTGGTAGGTTACAATGTGTCAGACAGTAGAGAGGAGCCAGCCAAACCCCTTCTGATTCAAAGTCATAGTCTGTTGACTCTAAACTGACAGTCATTGGAGTTTAAACATTTAAAAAAAAAAAAACTTTATTAGTGTGTGTTGGGGTTGACGGTGTGTTAGGGTGTTGATGCTGTGCACCTCCGCCCTCCAGCTCTTATGAGGCGTATGACCTGACGTCAGTTCCTGCCATCCTGCTGCCAGCTGCAGCCTCGCTCAATGGAAGAAACCCCTTCTCTACAGAAGGCTACAAGAACAGGTACCAGAGTAGTATTAAAGCACCATTACAGTATTAAATATACAGTACGTCTACATCCCATCCCTATGACCTATGACCTACAGCAAGTATTCACCCCGTAGCTTTATACAGCCTGAACTTAAAATGGATTCAATTGAGATGTTGTGTTCCTGGCCTACACACATAATGTGGGGGTTGCAGGGTAGCCTAGTGGTTAGAGCGTTGGACTAGTAACCGGAAGGTTGCAAGTTCAAACCCCCGAGCTGACAAGGTACAAATCTGTCGTTCTGCCCCTGAACCAGGCAGTTAACCCACTGTTCCTAGGCCGTCATTGAAAATAAGAATTTGTTCTTAACTGACTTGCCTGGTTAAATAAAGGTAAAATTTTAAAAAGTCAATACATTTCTAAACATTTTTCACTGTCATTATGTGGTATTGTGTGTAGATGGATGACATTTAAAAAAATAAATATATTTTTAATCCATTTTGAATTCAGGCTGTAATACAACAAGACGTGGAATAAGTCAAAGGGTCTGAATACTTCTTAAAGGCCCATAGGGCCAAACGGCACTCCATAGGGTATTGGTCAAATGTGCTGCACGATATAGGGCCCTCCTACTCAAATCTGGACCTCGAAGCCAGTTCCACTGTTCCCCCTCTAATCAGGGACTGATTTAGACCTGGGACACCAGGTGGGTGATTCCCCTCTAATCAGGGACTGATTTAGACCTGGGACACCAGGTGGGTGATTCCCCTCTAATCAGGGACTGATTTAGACCTGGGACACCAGGTGGGTGATTCCCCTCTAATCAGGGACTGATTTAGACCTGGGACACCAGGTGGGTGATTCCCCTCTAATCAGGGACTGATTTAGACCTGGGACACCAGGTGGGTGATTCCCCTCTAATCAGGGACTGATTTAGACCTGGGACACCAGGTGGGTGTAATTATCAGTTAGAACAGAAAACAGTCTGGTTCTGGTCTTCGTAGGGTATTAGTTGAATAGGTTGCCATTTGGGATGCATATCTACACTATATAGAGTATGCTAGTACCATATGTAGCATGACATCACAAGTTTTGGTGGTAACTTGTCTTGTTGCTCATTCTGTTCTCAGACCAAGAGTAAATAACAGAACCTGCAGTCTTTTCACAATAGGAGCTAATCAGAAATGTAAGTATAATTCAAATCTAAAAACTAAGTATTAAATGAGAAGTAGGCACTGGTCTGAAGCGGACAATGAAAGTGACTTCACATGAGCACCACAATGCTTATTTCACCCATGCTATACCAAGGTTTTCCAGCACACGGTTTTGTCCTACTACAGTAGCTGTGTTTGTCTATTGTGCTTCAATGTGTCGGCAGGTTTCTTAGGATTACAACCTTCTCAAACAGCCTATTTCATACTCTAACAGGTTATTCCACAGTAATGTGATTAGTAGATTAGTAAGTGAAAGTATTGGATTCTTCACTCACCACACTAATCCCATTCCACTGTTTTCAAGCGTGTTTGTAATATATGAAAAGAAGCTTTTGCTCTTAAACTTACAAGATCCCAATGCTTGATTGAGCAAACTGTTTTGTCTTGTAGTTATGTGGTGCCTGTCTGTATTTCCTTAAACCTTTTATATTTAGCACTACATGTCATCGAGGGGGGAAAAAAAAAATTACAGTATATATCAGAAAATATTTTTTGGGGGGTCAGTCGGTGCCCAACATAAAACCTGATTGTGTGTAGTACACAGTCACTCATATACAGGGCCTTCAGAATGTATTCATACCTCTTGACCTTTACACATTTTGTTATTTTTAATTTTTATTTTTTTAAATGGATGAAATATATTTTTCTCTCATCTGTATACACAATACTCTATAAGGACAAATTGAAAATTGAAAACATGTTTTAATTTTTTATTAAAAAAAAAAATATATATATTAAAAATACAGAAAGACCTCATTTAAAATAAGTATTCACTCCCCTGAGTCAATACTTTGTTAGAAGCACCTTTTGGTGATGATTACAACTTTGAGTCGTTTTGGATATCAGCTTTGAGTCATCTTGGATATGTCTCTATCAGCTTTGCACATCTGGATTTGGGGATTTTCTCCCATTCTTCCCTGCAGATTTTTTTCAAGCTCTCTTAAGTTAGATGGATGAGTGGTGGTGAACAACAATCTTCAAGTCTTTCCGCAGATTTTCAAGGGGATTCAAGTCTGGGCTTTGGCTTGGGCCACTCGAGGACTTGAGTGGTCATTGGAAGAGTAGCTGCTGATTTGGCAGAAGCTAATGGGAATCCATAATAAATACAAAATGGGTTCTTGGTTTTCTTTCTGACCAAGATCCTTCTGGCCCGGTTGCTCAGTTTGGTCGGACATCCAGCTCTAAGTAGTCTGTGTAGTTTAATGTTTTTTTCCATTTCCCCTAATTAAGGCTCTTGGAAACATTCAACACTATAGAAATAGTTTTATTCACCTCATCACAATTCTATGGTTTAGTTCCTGTTCTGACATGTCGACTGTGGCACCTTTTATATAGACAGGTGTTTCTTTCCAAATCTTGTCCAATCAACTGAATTGGCCCCAGGTGAACTCCAATCAAGTCGTAATGACATCTGAAGGATGATCAAAGGGTCATTTGGACTGTCATAGCAAAGCGGTGTGAATACTTACTGTATGTAAATGAGATTTCTGTATTACATTTGATGAAAAAATGTCTACAAAAATTTATTTCACTTTGTTTATGTTTATTTGATTGTTTATTGTTTATGTGGTATTGTGTGTAGATGTTCAGGCTGTAACACAGCAACATGTGGAATAAGATGGAGGAATATTTTCTAAAGGTCTAAAGACCCTGTCTGCGTTCCTGATGACCTGTATCACGCTCAGAAACACTTGTTTTGCAAACCTGTTTTATCATGTATTCCGTGGCCAGTTTATTACCTTTTTGTCAAAATAATATGTAGCTTAAAGTTGCGTGTATTTGTATTTATTTTTTGCAATAAAGTTGATAACTCTACAATAGTAAAAACGTACAATAGACCTAGTAAAAGCTAAACCGTTAACCAGAGGGGACAATATTTTTTTTGAATTGGCTAACTAGTTATTATTCTGTTCTCTATCATGTTTTATAGGCCTACCTGCTACCTGCAATGTCCGACTGTCGATAGCCCACTCATCTCAAACACACGAAGGTGATGCTCATTCAAAGTGTCATTCTCATCCTGGCTGATATGTTTATTTTTTATTTTTTATTTGATTCCAATATTTTTTTTAACTGTGCCTCAATGAATAACATAAATTATGAATTGAATTTCCATCTCCGTTGTCAGTTAGCATTGATGCTACCAAAAGGTAGCACATCGTTGGTTCTTAACGGACGGAAATGAACAAGAGCAATTCAATTATACATGTAATAAAAGCGGTTGCACCTACAAGCCTATTCAGTCCAAATTGATCCAAAGTATAATTGTCATATCTTACGGATGCTGTAGCCTTGTTTTCATTCGACGTCTAGAATTTGAGCTAGGTTTGGGCAAAATTAATTGTCTGATGATAAAATCCAGTTTAGCAGTACTTGGATTTGAGAATTTTCCTCAACATTGGTGTCATAGTGGCTTCGATATGCGATTAACGTAGTTACATACACTTACGTCATTTAAAACTTGTTTTTCAACCACACCCCCAAATTTATTGATAACTAACTATAGTTTTGGCAAGTCAGTTAGGACATCTACTTTGTGCATGACACAAGTAATCTTTCCAACAATTGTTTACAGACAGATTATTTCACTTATAATCCACTGTATTGTACTTCCAGTGGGTCAGACGTTTACATACACTAAGTTGACTGTGCCTTTAAACAGCTTGGATAATGCCAGAAAATGTTGTCATGGCTTTAGAAGCTTCTGATAGGCTAATTGACATCATTTGAGTCAATTGGAGGTGTACCTGTGGAGGTATGTCAAGGCCTACCTTCAAACTCAGTGCCTCTGCTTGACACCATGGGAAAATCAAAAGAAATCAGCCAAAACCTCAGAAAAAAAAGTGTAGACCTCCACAAGTCTGGTTCATCCTTGGGAGCAATTACCAAATGCCTGAAGGAACCACGTTCAACTGTACAAACAATAGTACGCAAGTATAAACACCATGGGACCACGCAGCCGTCATACCGCTCAGGAAGGAGACGCGTTCTGTCTCCTAGAGATGAACGTACTTTGGTGCGAAAAGTGCAAATCAATCCCAGAACAACAGCAAAGGACCTTGTGAAGATGCTGGAGGAAACAGGTACAAAAGTATATATATCCACAGTAAAACGAGTCCTATATTGACATAACCTGAAAGGCTGCTCAGCAAGGAAGAAGCCATTGCTCCAAAACAACCATAAAAAAGCAAGACTACGGTTTGCAACTGCACATGGGGACAAAGATCGTACCTTTTGGAGAAATGTCCTCTGGTCTGATGAAACAAAAATAGAACTGTTTGGCCATAATGACCATCGTTATGTTTGGAGGAAAAAGGAGGAGGCTTGCAAGCCGAGGAACACCATCCCAATCATGAAGCACGGGGGTGACAGCATCATGTTGTTGGGGTGCTTTGCTGCAGGAGGGATTGGTGCACTTCACAAAATAGATGGAATCAAGAGAGAGGAAAATTGTGTATATATTGAAGCAAAATCTCAAAACATCAGTCAGGAAGTTAATGCTTGGTCGCAAATGGGTCTTTCAAATGGACAATGACCCCAAGCATACTTCCAAAGTTGTGACAAAGTGGCTTAACATCTTTGGGGTAGGAGGCAGTATTTTCACTTCCGAATGAAAAGCATTCCCAGAGTAAACTGCCTGCTACTCAAATCAAATCAAATTTTATTTGTCACATACACATGGTTAGCAGATGTTAATGCGAGTGTAGCGAAATGCTTGTGCTTCTAGTTCCGACAATGCAGTAATAACGAGCAAGTAATCTAACTAACAATTCCAAAAAAAACTACTGTCATACACAGTGTAAGGGGATAAAGAATATGTACATAAGGATATATGAATGAGTGATGGTACAGAGCAGCATAGGCAAGATACAGTAGATGATATCGAGTACAGTATATACATATGAGATAAGTATGTAAACCAAGTGGCATAGTTAAAGTGGCTAGTGATACATGTATTACATAAGGATGCAGTCGATGATATAGAGTACAGTATCAACGTATGCATATGAGATGAACAATGTAGGGTAAGTAACATTATATAAGGTAGCATTGTTTAAAGTGGCTAGTGATATATTTACATCATTTCCCATCGATTCCCATGATTAAAGTGGCTGGAGTAGAGTCAGTGTCATTGACAGTGTGTTGGCAGTAGCCACTCAATGTTAGTGGTGGCTGTTTAACAGTCTGATGGCCTTGAGATAGAAGCTGTTTTTCAGTCTCTCGGTCCCAGCTTTGATGCACCTGTACTGACCTCGCCTTCTGGATGGCAGCGGGGTGAACAGGCAGTGGCTCGGGTGGTTGATGTCCTTGATGATCTTTATGGCCTTCCTGTAGCATCGGGTGGTGTAGGTGTCCTGGAGGGCAGGTAGTTTGCCCCCGGTGATGCGTTGTGCAGACCTCACTACCCTCTGGAGAGCCTTACGGTTGAGGGCGGTGCAGTTGCCATACCAGGCGGTGATACAGCCCGCCAGGATGCTCTCGATTGTGCATCTGTAGAAGTTTGTGAGTGCTTTTGGTGACAAGCCGAATTTCTTCAGCCTCCTGAGGTTGAAGAGGCGCTGCTGCGCCTTCCTCACGATGCTGTCTGTGTGAGTGGACCAATTCAGTTTGTCTGTGATGTGTATGCCGAGGAACTTAAAACTTGCTACCCTCTCCACTACTGTTCCATCGATGTGGATGGGGAGGTGTTCCCTCTGCTGTTTCCTGAAGTCCACAATCATCTCCTTAGTTTTGTTGACGTTGAGTGTGAGGTTATTTTCCTGACACCACACTCCGAGGGCCCTCACCTCCTCCCTGTAGGCCGTCTCGTCGTTGTTGGTAATCAAGCCTACCACTGTTGTGTCGTCCGCAAACTTGATGATTGAGTTGGAGGCGTGCATGGCCACGCAGTCGTGGGTGAACAGGGAGTACAGGAGAGGGCTCAGAACGCACCCTTGTGGGGCCCCAGTGTTGAGGATCAGCGGGGAGGAGATGTTGTTGCCTACCCTCACCACCTGGGGGCGGCCCGTCAGGAAGTCCAGAACCCAGTTGCACAGGGCGGGGTCGAGACCCAGGGTCTCGAGCTTGATGACGAGCTTGGAGGGTACTATGGTGTTGAATGCCGAGCTGTAGTCGATGAACAGCATTCTCACATAGGTATTCCTCTTGTCCAGATGGGTTAGGGCAGTGTGCAGTGTGGTTGAGATTGCATCGTCTGTGGACCTATTTGGGCAAATTGGAGTGGGTCAAGGGTGTCAGGTAGGGTGGAGGTGATATGGTCCTTGACTAGTCTCTCAAAGCACTTCATGATGACGGATGTGAGTGCTACGGGGCGGTAGTCGTTTAGCTCAGTTACCTTAGCTTTCTTGGGAACAGGAACAATGGTGGCCCTCTTGAAGCATGTGGGAACAGCAGACTGGTATAGGGATTGATTGAATATGTCCGTAAACACACCGGCCAGCTGGTCTGCGCATGCTCTGAGGGCGCGGCTGGGGATGCCGTCTGGGCCTGCAGCCTTGCGAGGGTTAACACGTTTAAATGTCTTACTCACTTCGGCTGCAGTGAAGGAGAGACCGCATGTTTCCGTTGCAGGCCGTGTCAGTGGCACTGTATTGTCCTCAAAGCGGGCAAAAAAGTTATTTAGTCTGCCTGGGAGCAAGACATCCTGGTCCGTGACTGGGCTGGGTTTCTTCCTGTAGTCCGTGATTGACTGTAGACCCTGCCACATACCTCTTGTGTCTGAGCCGTTGAATTGAGATTCTACTTTGTCTCTGTACTGGCGCTTAGCTTGTTTGATAGCCTTGCGGAGGGAATAGCTGCACTGTTTGTATTCAGCCATGTTACCAGACACCTTGCCCTGATTAAAAGCAGTGGTTCGTGCCTTCAGTTTCACACGAATGCTGCCATCAATCCACGGTTTCTGGTTAGGGAATGTTTTAATCGTTGCTATGGGAACGACATCTTCAACGCACGTTCTAATGAACTCGCACACCGTATCAGCGTATTCGTCAATGTTGTTGTCTGACGCAATACGAAACATCTCCCAGTCCACGTGATGGAAGCAGTCTTGGAGTGTGGAGTCAGCTTGGTCGGACCAGCGTTGGACAGACCTCAGCGTGGGAGCTTCTTGTTTTAGTTTCTGTCTGTAGGCAGGGATCAACAAAATGGAGTCGTGGTCAGCTTTTCCGAAAGGGGGCGGGGCAGGGCCTTATATGCGTCGCGGAAGTTAGAGTAACAATGATCCAGGGTCTTTCCACCCCTGGTTGCGCAATCGATATGCTGATAAAATTTAGGGAGTCTTGTTTTCAGATTAGCCTTGTTAAAATCCCCAGCTACAATGAATGCAGCCTCCGGATAAATCGTTTCCAGTTTGCAGAGAGTTAAATAAAGTTCGTTCAGAGCCATCGATGTGTCTGCTTGGGGGGGATATATACGGCTGTGATTATAATCGAAGAGAATTCTCTTGGTAGATAATGCGGTCTACATTTGATTGTGAGGAATTCTAAATCAGGTGAACAGAAGGATTTGAGTTCCTGTATGTTTCTTTCATCACACCATGTCACGTTGGCCATAAGACATACGCCCCCGCCCCTCTTCTTACCAGAAAGATGTTTGTTTCTGTCGGCGCGATGCGTGGAGAAACCCGCTGGCTGCACCGCTTCGGATTGCGTCTCTCCAGTTAGCCATGTTTCCGTGAAGCAGAGAACGTTACAGTCTCTGATGTCCCTCTGGAATGCTACCCTTGCTCGGATTTCATCAACCTTGTTGTCAAGAGACTGGACATTGGCAAGAAGAATGCTAGGGAGTGGTGCACGATGTGCCCGTCTCCGGAGACTGACCAGAAGACCGCTTCGTTTCCCTCTTTTTCTGAGTCGTTTTTTTTTTTGGTCGCTGCATGTGATCCACTCGGTTACACTGGTTGTAAGGCAGAACACAGGATCCGCGTCGCGAAAAACATATTCTTGGTCGTACTGATGGTGAGTTGACGCTGATCTTATATTCAGTAGTTCTTGAGTAGTTCTTGTCGGCTGTATGTAAAGAAACCTAAGATGACCTGGGGTACTAGTGTAAGAAATAACACGTAAAAAAACAAAAAACTGCATAGTTTCCTAGGAACGCGAAGCGAGGCGGCCATCTCTGTCGGCGCCGGAAGTACAAGTCCAAGTACAAGTACAAGTACAACTCAGGCCCAGATGCTAGGATATGCATATTATTGTTTGAATGATGTCTGTCAGTATAACAGAACTCATATGACAGGCAAAAACATGAGAAAAAAAATCCAACCAGGAAGTGGGAAATTTGAGTTTTGTAGGTTTTCAAGTCTTAGCCTATCCAATATACAGTGTCTGTGGGGTCATATTATACCTCCTAAGGCTTCCACTAGATGTCAACAGTCTTTAGAACCTTGTGTCAGGCTTCTACTGTGAAGTGGGAAAGAATGAGAGCTGATTGAGTCATGGGTCTGCCAGAAGGCCATGCGCTCAGTCAGGCGTGCGCCCGTGAGAGTTAGCTCCGTTCCCTTTCATTTCTAAAGACAAAGGAATTCTCCAGTTGAAAAATTGTTGAAGATTTATGATAAAAACATCGTAAAGATCGTTTGACATGTTTCTATGAACTGTAATATAACTTTTTTGACTTTGTCTGGACCTAGTGCCTGCGCATTTGGATTACTGTACTAAATTAGTCAACAAAAAGGAGGTATTTGGACATAAATGATGGACTTTATCAAACAAAACTAACAGTTATTGTGGAACTGGGATTCCTGGGAGTGCATTCCGATGAAGATCATCAAAAGTGAATATTTATAATCTTATTTCTGACTTTTGTTGACTCCATAACATGGCGGGTATCTGTATTGCTTGTTTTGGTCTCTGAGCGCTGTACTCAGATTATTCCATGGTGTGCTTTTTTCAAAATCTGCGGTTGCAGAACACAGCGGTCGCAATAAGGACAAGTATATCTTTAATTCAGTTGTATTTTCATCAACATTTATGATGAGTATTTCTGTAAATTGACGTAGCTCTCTGCACTTTCACCAGATGTTTTCGAGACGAAACATAATGCACCAATGTAAACAGAGATTTATGGATATAAATATGAACTTTATCAAACAAAACATACATGTATTGTGTAACATGATGTCCTATGAGTGCCATCTGATGAAGATCATCAAAGGTTAGTGATTCATTTGATCGCTATTTCTGCTTTTTGTGACTCCTCTCTTTGGCTGGAAAAATGGCTGTGTTTTTGTGACTAGTTGCAGACCTAACATAATCGCATGGTGTGCTTTTGTCGTAAAGCCTTTTTGAAATCGGACACTGTGATTTACAACAAGTTTATCTTTAAAATGGTGTAAAATACTTGTATGTTTGAGGAATTATAATTATGGGATTTCTGTTTGAATTTGGCGCCCTGCTCTTTCACTGGATGTTAGGTGGGGCGTTAGCGTCCCACGTACCC
The DNA here is from genome assembly GCF_018296145.1 of Oncorhynchus tshawytscha. Classification (NCBI taxonomy): domain Eukaryota; kingdom Metazoa; phylum Chordata; class Actinopteri; order Salmoniformes; family Salmonidae; genus Oncorhynchus; species Oncorhynchus tshawytscha. The sequence continues at coordinate 35,410,336 of NC_056457.1, read as the reverse complement.
TAGAGAGGTTAAGGACAATAAAGTCGAGGTATTGGAGTGGCCATCACAAAGCCCTGACCTCAATCCTATAGAAAAGTTGTGGGCAGAACTAAAAATGCGTGTGCGAGCAAGGAGGTCTACAAACCTGACTGAGTTACACCAGCTCTGTCAGGAGGAATGGGCCAAAATTCACCCAACATTATTGTGGGAAGCTTGTGGAAGGCTACCCGAAACGTTAGACCCAAGTTGATCAATTTAAAGGCAATGCTACCAAACGCTATTTGAGTGCATGTAAACTTCTGACCCACTGGGAATGTGATGAAATAAATACAAGCTGAAATAAATAACTCTCTCTACTATTATTCTGACATTTCACGTTCTTAAAATAAACCTAAGCCTAAGCCTAACCTGACCTAAGACAGGGACTTTATATGGATTATATGTCAGGATTGGTGAAAAATTAAGTTTAAATGTATTTGGCTAAGGTGTATGTAAACTTCCGACTTCTACTGTACATAGTTACATAGTATTGTAGGGCGATTTGAATTTAACATTGTGCTTCAATCAATGCCTATACTATTGTGAGGGCTATCATCCCCACAATAATGACTACCTCAGGGTTTTATCAGCCTTTTTAAATGCCTGTGTGGAAAACGATACAGGTTCGTCTACCGTTAAACCCTTAAAACCAAGTCTAGATGTAAACCTTGTGTAACCAGGGGCTATCGTTTCCACACACCGCTCTCCCTTTTTAAAATACTGAAACGTTTTTAGTAAGAGGCCTCTATGAAAACACTGTGTGTAAAGGAACACCCATAGACCTGTATCCTTCCATGAAATCAGCGACCTCATAATCTGTCCCAAACTGAACCCTATTTCCTATATAAGGCACTACTTTTGACCAAAAGTAGTACCCTAAATAGGTAACAGGGTGCCATTTGGGAGTAATGTGGCCTTTCCTAGATGAAGTTTACGGTACTTCCTCCTATGTGTATTTTATGAGAGCTCAGCCTGTCATTCCAGACCCCCCCGGCTGCTGCACATGAGACGGCTGCTTCGTCCGTCACAGTTCAACCTGGACTCAGGTGCTTTATGATGACGGTGACGTAAAGCTACCTAACAAACACGGCTTTATTCCTCAGATGGAACCCCTCGTCAAACACAACGCACCGGAGGTCTGGCTCGTTGTCTTTGTTGTCAGGGCTCGGCTCAGTCCACCCCTCTGGATTAGCACTCCCACTGAGAAAAGCGGGGGGCCTTGTGAAGTGTGTGTAGGTGGGGGGGTCAAGTGCCCATCCTATCAATCGGTCATATCTGTCATGTCTGTCTGGAGCAGGCAGTTATTCCCCATCTGTTTTATTGTGCATGCTTTTGGAGTTTTGCGCTCTTACTTGTGATTTGTTTTCTAGCTTCCCTGAAGCTGTCAGTGTGTGTGTGTGTGGCTTCCTAACACTTTCTCACTCTAGTTTTTATTTAGTTTGGTATCCTTACTGTCCCTCATACCAACCCACTCCTTTCGACTGTCCTCTCTGTTCCTCCTCCTGTCCTTTAGACTGTCCTCTCTGTTCCTCCTCCTGTCCTTTAGACTGTCCTCTCTGTTCCTCCTACTTTCGACTGTCCTCTCTGTTCCTCCTCCTGTCCTTTAGACTGTCCTCTCTGTTCCTCCTCCTGTCCTTTAGACTGTCCTCTCTGTTCCTCCTACAGTCCTTTCGACTGTCCTCTCTGTTCCTCATTCTTTCGACTGTCCTCTCTGTTCCTCCTACAGTCCTTTCGACTGTCCTCTCTGTTCCTCATTCTTTCGACTGTCCTCTCTGTTCCTCCTCCCCCTTTAGACTGCCCTCTCTGTTCCTCCTCCTGTCCTTTAGACTGTCCTCTCTGTTCCTCCTCCTGTCCTTTAGACTGTCCTCTCTGTTCCTCCCCCTTTAGACTGTCCTCTCTGTTCCTCCTCCTGTCCTTTCGACTGTCCTCTCTGTTCCTCCTCCTGTCCTTTAGACTGTCCTCTCTGTTCCTCCTCCTGTCCTTTAGACTGTCCTCTCTGTTCCTCCCCCTGTCCTTTAGACTGTCCTCTCTGTTCCTCCTCCAGGACAGTCGGATCCTGATGCTTGATCAGACACTATTTTGTTTCTAGTCCAGTGTTCCCCATATCACACATGACCTGCTCAATATTTTAGCCCTCTCATCCACGAAGGAGTCTTTGGAGTGTACATAACACTCTCCGACTCTGCTCCTCCTCCAGCCCAGTCGTACCCAGACCCGGTAAGCGGAGCCCCGTCAGCCTCAATCATCCAGAGGCTGTCTGAGATCGCTTCTCTGGAGGGAGAGACGGTCAGGCAGGAGAAGATCAAGAAGATTAAGAAGAACAGGAGACAGGACTCCTGACAAAACCTGTCTATCAGCCAATCAGAGAGCAGAGGTCACAGTTAAAGGCTGTGACCCCATACGCAGTGCCAATGCCGCCCGAACAAATAAAACATTTAGGGAAATATAAACCTTTTTCTTGTTTAAATATAATCTAACTTTGTAAAAGCTTGTTGGTGCTATGTAATAGCAAAGTGTAATTCAATACTTTGACTTATACTGCTGTTCAAAATTTGGGGTCACTTAAGACTTGTCCTTGTTTTAAGACTTGTCCTTGTTTTAAGACTTGTCCTTGTTTTAAGACTTGTCCTTGTTTTTGAGATTCTTTTTGAATTTTTTTTTTGTCCATTAAAATAACATTGTATTGATCAGAAATACGGTTTAGACATTGTTAATGTTGTAAATGACTATTGTAGATGGAAACGGATGATTTTTTTAAAAATGGAAAATCTACAGAACCACATTATCAGCAACCATCACTCCTGTGTTCCAATGGCACGTTGTGTTAGCCTTTAAAATGATAAACTTGGATTAGCTAATTGATCATTACATATATATATATAGAGAGCACTACTTTAGACCAGGGTCCTATCCCCTATATAATGTGCTACTATAGACCAGAGCCCTATTCCCTATATAGAGCACTACTTTAGACCAGGGCCCTATTCCCTATATAGAGCACTACTTTAGACCAGGGCCCTATTCCCTATATAGAGCACTACTTTAGACCAGGGCCCTATTCCCTATATAATGTGCTACTATAGACCAGGGCCCTATTCCCTGTATAATGTGCTACTTTTTGACCAGGGCCCTATTCCCTATATAGTGCACTACTTTTTGACCAAGGCCCTATTCCATATATAGTGCACTACTGTTGACCAAGGCCCATAGGGACACTATATCGTGAAAAGTGTGCAAATTGGGACATAGAGTGCATTCCATATCACCAATATAGAGACCAAGTCTTTCCCACAGGACTGGGAATGTGGCCTTTCCTCACTAAAGTAGGCTACATTGTGGCGCTGCCGTACTGTACAGACACAATTATACCGGTGAATAGACTTCATTGTGTTCAATAACGAGGCCCCTCACACACACACACACACGTCCTATTGTGTCTTGTTTTGTGTCAGGGTGAGATGAGGAGAGAATCGGTTGCGTGGAGGGAGATTCGATGAGCAGTTGCATTGACCAGGGAGGGACACGACAGGCCTGAAACAGCCTCAAGAAGGCGTTAATTAGTAAATGCGCACATGTACAAAACGGATAGCAGGAACCGCTACCCCTCCATTACCCCAGTGAATTGACTCGCTGCAGAGAGTGTCCGCAGTAAAACTCCATTTGATCACTGACAACACGCTGACAACACAGAGACAACTTACTAACAACACAGAGACAACTTACTGACAACACAGAGACAATTTACTGACAACACACTGATAACACACTGATAACATACTGACAACACGCTGTTAACATGGAGACAACACACTGACAACACACTGACAGCACGGAGACAACACACTGACAGCACGGAGACAACACACTGACAACACACTGACAACACGGAGACAACACACTGACAACTTACTGAAAACATGCTTACCAAACACTTAACACAACCATGGAGGGGCTTTTGGAGAGAAGCTAACGACTGACAACACGCCGACAACTCACGGCAGGCATGCACACACAAGCCCTGTTTATACCTGATTCCAACATGCGTCCTTTGTCCTGATCTTGTCCTCATTATTATTAAGACGTGTTGGGATCTGACTGTGATCAGATCTTACGTGTAAACAGACAACATCAGAACAGAACCAATAGGGAAGGAGTCTGTTAGAAAACAGTGATCTCTGGGGTCAGTGGTGATTCACTAATGAAAACATCAGATTCATGATAATGCAATGAAAAGATCAGATTCATGACAATGTAATGAAAAGATCAGATTCATGACAATGTAATGAAAAGATCAGATTCATGACAATGTAATGAAAAGATCAGATTCATGATAATGTGATGAAAACATCAGATGTATGATAATGTAATGAAAATATGATACGATCTTCGTTGCAGTAAGTGATTCCATTGACATCATCCTCTTCTTGTAGGATCCGTCCCAAATGGAACCCTATTCCCTTCATAGTGCACTTCCTTTGACCAGGGTCCATAGCACTTCTGGTCAAAAGTAGTGCGCGATGTAGGGAATAGGGTGCCATTTGGGACTCTGCTCTATTGTCCTAGTGTGAAGTAGAATCTGAAGTCCGAATCGCTGAATAGCATCCAATGACAGCGTGGTGTGACAAGAGAAGATGGTTCCAATACCAGGGCGGGAGAGAGCCCATAGTTACAGCCCCAACAAATACAGTCATATCTCCATCTTTATCATCTTCCTATGGTTCTGCCCTGCGGCTAGTTCAATGTTTTCCAAACTTCCAAGTCCTTCACGTTGCCCTTGGATTGAGATCAGTGAGTCTCCGGAAAGAAAAGGTAGACCCAACAAAGGATTACTGTTCGATGTTCAGGGTGATGCCAACTGTTTTGTCCCACTGACCTCTCATGGGCATCAAGTCTTCAAAAAAAGTCACTTAGTTTCACTCAATAGCCTGTTATTACAGCTTAGACATGGGGAAACTGAGCCAAAATGGAGTCAGCCACTCTCAGTTTTACTCACTGCCTGTCATCACTGCTTAGGCATGGGGAAACTGAGCCAAAATGGAGTCAGCCACTCAGTTTTACTCCCTGCCTGTCATCACTGCTTAGGCATGGGGAAACCGAGCCAAAATGGAGTCAGCCACTCAGTTTTACTCCTGCCTGTCATCACTGCTTAGGCATGGGGAAACCGAGCCAAAATGGAGTCAGCCACTCTCAGTTTTACTCACTGCCTGTCATCACTGCTTAGGCATGGGGAAACTGAGCCAAAATGGAGTCAGCCACTCAGTTTTACTCCCTGCCTGTCATCACTGCTTAGGCATGGGGAAACCGAGCCAAAATGGAGTCAGCCACTCTCAGTTTTACTCACTGTCCCTGTCATCACTGCTTAGGCATGGGGAAACTGAGCCAAAATGGAGTCAGCCACTCTCAGTTTTACTCACTGTCCGTCATCACTGCTTAGGCATGGGGAAACTGAGCCAAAATGGAGTCAGCCACTCTCAGTTTTACTCACTGTCCGTCATCACTGCTTAGGCATGGGGAAACTGAGCCAAAATGGAGTCAGCCACTCTCAGTTTTACTCACTGTCCGTCATCACTGCTTAGGCATGGGGAAACTGAGCCAAAATGGAGTCAGCCACTCTCAGTTTTACTCACTGTCCGTCATCACTGCTTAGGCATGGGGAAACTGAGCCAAATGGAGTCAGCCACTCTCAGTTTTACTCACTGCCTGTCATCACTGCTTAGGCATGGGGAAACTGAGCCAAAATGGAGTCAGCCACTCTCAGTTTTACTCACTGTCCGTCATCACTGCTTAGGCATGGGGAAACTGAGCCAAAATGGAGTCAGCCACTCTCAGTTTTACTCACTGTCCGTCATCACTGCTTAGGCATGGGGAAACTGAGCCAAAATGGAGTCAGCCACTCTCAGTTTTACTCACTGTCCGTCATCACTGTTAGGCATGGGGAAACTGAGCCAAAATGGAGTCAGCCACTCTCAGTTTTACTCCCTGCCTGTCATCACTGCTTAGGCATGGGGAAACTGAGCCAAAATGGAGTCAGCCAATCTCAGTTTTACTCACTGCCTGTCATCACTGCTTAGGCATGGGGAAACTGAGCCAAAATGGAGTCAGCCACTCTCAGTTTTACTCACTGTCCGTCATCACTGCTTAGGCATGGGGAAACTGAGCCAAAATGGAGCCCCATGACTGGCTTGGAGTTAGATGGGCAGGCTGATACTGTACACAGTTACTGAGGTTATTTGGCTTTCATGTAAACTATCAAGGCTTTTGACAGGCTTTCTGATAATGTGACAAAGATACTGTGTGATGAAGCCTCTTACTCTGAGCTCAAGAGATATACACAACCAAACATGTTTACAGTCCAATAGCAAAACCAAACATGTTTACAGTCCAGTACCAAAACCAAACATGTTTACAGTCCAATAGCAAAACCAAACATGTTTAGAGAAGATGTATTTTTGCCTCAACTATAAAAAGGAAGGCAGCTCCAAAATCCAGGTGTTTCAGCCGCGCTCAGTGCTTTCTGTGGTGGTGGGGCAAGCCAGCAGAAAATAGGAGCGTTGCGCCGTGATTGGCTCAGTGTTCTGTCACTCACGGGGACACTACGTCACCATTCCTTAGTAAGGGTAGACTTTCACAATTCAAGCCCTTTGGGTCATAGATTTACATTAGTAGTGCCCTTCCAAGAAGGCTCAAGGTCATTGGCCACAGATAAAATTACATCAAATCACGTTATATGTACAGTAGCGTTGATTGGACTGATCATGTCAACATCATACTTTCAAAAATCTTAGCTAGCAGTCATCATCATGAATCAAGTCGATAATCTACTGGTAAATCCTTTTTAATCCTTGTCATATTAAGATAAGTAATGAAGAGAAATTATAGATCAACTGTTTCGGTGCTCATCGACCATTGGACATAAATATTATAAGTTGGAAATCACAAATTCAACAATGAGTGGTTTGGACGGAATCGGTGACGGTGGCTAACTGCATTGCAACTGGGAAGTCGTGAATAAACGAACTCCGACTGGAAAAATACGTTTTGAACGGTCATCCAACTCGGAGTTGTAAATCTGTCTTTCTTTGATGACAAAACTTGCCCATGAAGGATCGCCGCGCCACCTTCCTGTTCACAGTGAGCACATTACAACAAGGTGAGTTCAAACATGTCTTATATGCAGCTGCATAAATTATTTAATATGCCAGGGAGATATTTATACTGTAGCTAAGAAAGTAATACTAAGTGTATGTTATGCAGTGAGCTGTTAGTAGCCCATGTGCCTCACCCAAATAATTTGGTCTATTTTCACCTCTTAATTTCACCTAACATTACTGTTCTGACTCAGTGTTGCACATGTAGCCTATAGCCTGTTTTTGAGAAATGTCATCATCGAATATTGTAAGAGCTTTCATTGTCTGCTTATATGCCCCCTTTATTTATCTTACGGTTCTGACTTGGTGTACAGGGAGAATGCTGTAAGTTCAGAACATGGGCTGCTTTCTGTCGCAGTTCATTTCGAAAGTCCTGAACACATTGAATACATCCGTATTAGTTCGCTAATTCATTCCTTAATCGAAATTACGGAAAGCCTCTTTTCCACTCATCGTTCCCTTATGCCATAGTTTGTACATCTCAATTGTCAGTAGAAACCACATTTGTTTAAGCAAGTCAGCCATATCATTTATGTTTTTAAAAGGCAGTAAATGAGGCTGAATGAACTGTTTCGCTGCCAGACAAGACTCCGCTGATAGCCAGGTGTAGCAGTGGTAAGGATTCACTCCATGGTGCTGAAAAGAAAGCTCTGCTGTTGGGACAGGTTTATGTAGGACCAAACAGTTTGTGGGCACCGCTTGTCACCATTATAGTGCAATTAATGTATTGTTTAGTGTTGTGTAGTGGATTTGCTGTCACGCATCAAAATATTTGGGGGAGAGTTTGCCCCACCAAGAATTACATGCTAAAATGGCCACTGATCAGGAGTATAGCTGATGAATGCCAAGAGTATGGCTGATGAATGCCAAGAGTATGGCTGATGAATGCCAAGAGTAAGGCTGATGAATGCCAAGAGTATGGCTAATGAATGCCAAGAGTATGGCTAATGAATGCCAAGAGTATGGCTGATGAATGCCAAGAGTAACGCTGATGAATGCCAAGAGTAACGCTGATGAATGCCAAGAGTATGGCAGATGAATGCCAAGAATATGGCCGATGAATGCCAAGAGTATGGCCGATGAATGCCAAGAGCATGGCCGATGAATGCCAAGAGCATGGCCGATGAATGCCAAGAGCATGGCCGATGAATGCCAAGAGCATGGCCGATGAAAGCCAAGAGCATGGCCGATGAATGCCAAGAGTATGGCCGATGAAAGCCAAGAGCATGGCCGATGAATGCCAAGAGCATGGCCGATGAATGCCAAGAGTATGGCTGCATGCATCTGTGCAGAGTTGAGTAGGTTACTTTCTAAATGTAATCAAATCAAATGTATTTATAGAGACCTTCGTACATCAGCTGATATCTCAAAGTGTTGTACAGAAACCCAGCCTAAAACCCCAAACAGCAAGCAACTCCGGTGTAAAGCATGCAATCTGTTACAGTTACCAGTTGCCTGTTTAAAATTGTATTCAGTAATGTAATTTTTGGATGACTTAAACTCAGCAATGGTATCTGATTACTCCCAGTTACTTTTGGAATACTTTCCCTTTAAAAATAGTTAAAAGTAGACAAAAAGGAAATGTCATTTCTGAAATGTAAAGTAATCTAAGAAGTAATCATCTAGCTTTTCAAAAAGTATCTAATCTGATTTCAATATTATTACAGTTATTCCCCAACCCTGTCTGTGTGTCTGGCATTAAAGGGAGCATGTCTGTGCTCTCTTTTCCTGAAATGACTAATCTAATGGAGTCTCAAAGCCCTGTGTTCCAAAGGTGTTTTACTCAAAAGGCTCCTACCATCTAGGCGGGGCCGCCACTCGTGTCTCACTGGGCCATGGCTCCGGAGGCCCTGCCTCTCACTTGGGGCAGCTGGCACTTCAATAACAATGGCTAACTGTGAACTTTAACACCTTCTCACACAGCAACTGTCTTGATTATGCAGAGGTTGTTGTTTCTGCTCTTCACAAGTCTTCACCGTCAGCCCTAGATATGGAAACACACTTTCCCTAGTATAACATAAGGGTGGAAGAGTCGAAAATTAGCACATGTAAGGGAATAGTGTCCCATTTGGGACGCAGCCAAGCAAATCAATTATCCTCAAGTCAAACCAAGTTAGATAAAATCGTTATCCCTGATCCGATGTGTCTCTCTATGACAACAGCATAGAACCTGTTGTCTTGTACTTCTTCACCAAGACTACATGTCAAGACAAAGGAGATGATTGTGGACTACAGGAAAAGGAGGACGGAGCACGCCCCCATTCTCATCGACGGGGCTGTAGTGGAGCAGGTTGGGAACTTCAAGTTCCTTGGTGTCCACATCACCAACAAACTAACATGGTCGAAGCACACCAAGACAGTCGTGAAGAGGGCACGACAAAGCCTATTCCCCCTCAGGAGACTGAAAAGATTTGGTATGGGTCCTCAGATCCTTAAAAAGTTCTACAGCTGCACCATCGAGAGCATAGTAAAACCGGTTGACCGGTTGCATCACTGCCTGGTAGGGCAACTGCTTGGCCTCTGACCGCAAGGCACTACAGAGGGTAATGCGTATGGCCCAGTACATTGCCAGGGCCAAGCTTCCTACCATCCAGGACTTCTATACCAGGCGGTGTCAAAGGAAGGCCCTAAAAATTGCCCGAGACTCCAGCCACCCCCAGTCATAGACTGTTCTCTCTACTACCGCACGGCAAGAGGTCAAAGACTTCTTAACATTTTCTACACCCAACCCATAAGACTCCTGAACAGCTAATCAAGTGGCTATTTGCATTGTTTGTTACTTAAGTTGATTTTAGTAAATACTTTATCGACACTTTTTTTCCCTTAAAACGTCATTGTTGGTTAAGGGCTTGTAAATGAAGCATTTCACTGTAAAGTTTACACCTATTTGTATTCGGGGCTTGTGACAAATACAATTTGATTTGACATGTCAAGACTACTGTGGATATGTGGATGTCAAACTGTGACTGTATAGATAACTTAACGTTAACAGGTAAACCACACAGGGTGCCATTTCAGACGCAGACCCTGTACTCTAGCCCCCTAGGCATTTAGGCCTGGACTCCAGCCAATCATTCACATTCCTGCTTCTGCCCCTGAGGCTCCTGGATACGGAGCTGAGACCGGCTGGGCATGACTGTTATTACACTGGCTGAGACACTGGGATGGCACAGGGTAGAAAAAGAGAGACAGAGAGAGAAAGAGAAAGGGAAAGAGAGAGAGACAAGGGGGAAGCACACCCAACAGCTCTCCACCTTGAGCTCTCTCTCTCTCTCTCTCTCTCTTTGAGAGAAACTAGAGAAACAAAGACAGGGAAAGTAAGACAAAGAGAGAGAGAGGTCCGGGCGTAAACCACACAAAAACAACACGAGACACCATGGAACACAAAGCTTTTACTATCTCACCCTGGAATATACAAGGTCTGAGGCCATCTGCCTTTGGCCTAAAGAGCAGGAACCCAGACTTCATCAAAGAAGTCAGAAATACAGACATTGTCATCCTACAAGAAACATGGTATAGAGGAGACGGACCCACTGGTTGCCCTCTAGGTTACAGAGAGCTGGTAGTCCCATCCACCAAACTACCAGGTGGGTGGTATAGAGGAGATGGACCCACTGGTTGTCCTCTAGGTTACAGAGAGCTGGTAGTCCCATCCACCAAACTACCAGGTGGGAGGTATAGAGGAGATGGATCCACTGGTTGTCCTCTAGGTTACAGAGAGCTGGTAGTCCCATCCACCACACTACCAGGTGGGTGGTATAGAGAAGACGGACCCACTGGTTGCCCTCTAGGTTACAGAGAGCTGGTAGTCCCATCCACCACACTACCAGGTGGGAGGTGTAGAGGAGATGGACCCACTGGTTGTCCTCTAGGTTACAGAGAGCTGGTAGTCCCATCCACCAAACTACCAGGTGGGAGGTATAGAGGAGATGGACCCACTGGTTGTCCTCTAGGTTACAGAGAGCTGGTAGTCCCATCCACCACACTACCAGGTGGGTGGTATAGAGGAGACGGACCCACTGGTTGTCCTCTAGGTTACAGAGAGCTGGTAGTCCCATCCACCACACTACCAGGTGGGTGGTATAGAGGAGACGGACCCACTGGTTGCCCTCTAGGTTACAGAGAGCTGGTAGTCCCATCCACCAAACTACCAGGTGGGTGGTATAGAGGAGACGGACCCACTGTTTGCACTCCAGCGACAGTCTCCAGTCCGGAGCTTCCAGAGACGGCCTCCAGTCCGGGGCCCGCAACGAGGTTGCCCAGTCCGGGGCCCGCAACGAGGGTGCCCAGTCCGGGGCCCGCAACGAGGTTGCCCAGTCCGGGGCCCGCAACGAGGGTGCCCAGTCCGGGGCCCGCAATGAGGTTGCCCAGTCCGGGGCCCGCAACGAGGGTGTCCAGTCCGGGGCCCGCAACGAGGGTGCCCAGTCCGGGGCCCGCAATAGGTAGCCCTTTTTCCACCTGTCTTTGTGGGAAGTTGCCTTTGTTTAGGGCACATAAAGCTTCACAGTTTGTTTTTGTAGTGTCATTTGTTTTGTTCGGTGTCATTTTGATTAATAAAAGAAAATGTACGCTCACCATGCTGCGCCTTGGTCCTTTCAACAGCCGTGACAGATTAGCTAACATAGCGTGCCGTTGGAACACAGGAGTGATGGTTGCTGATAATGGGCCTCTCTACGCCTATGTAGATATTCCATAAAAAATCTGCCGTTTTCAGCTACAATAGTAATTTACAACATTAACAATGTCTACACTGTATTTTTTGATCAATTTGATGTTATTTTAACCTGTTGCGACGAGTAATCCCGTATCCGGGATCTTAAGTATAGCCTCAAGCTCATTAGCATAACGCAACGTTAACTATTCATGAAAATCGCAAATGAAATGAAATAAATATATTGGCTCTCAAGCTTAGACTTTTGTTAACAACACTGTCATCTCAGATTTTCAAAATATGCTTTTCAACCATAGCTACACAAGCATTTGTGTAAGAGTATTGATAGCTAGCATAGCATTAAGCCTAGCATTCAGCAGGCAACATTTTCACAAAAACAAGAAAAGCATTCAAATAAAACAATTTACCTTTGAAGAACTTAGGATGTTTTCAATGAGGAGACTCTCAGTTAGATAGCAAATGTTCAGGTTTTCCAAAAAGATTATTTGTGTAGGAGAAATCGCTCCGTTTTGTTCATCACGTTTGGCTGAGAAAAAACCCCGAAAATTCAGTCATCAAAACGCCAAACTTTTTTCTAAATTAACTCCATAATATCGACAGAAACATGGCAAACGTTGTTTAGAATCAATCCTCAAGGTGTTTTCACATATCTATTCGATGATAAGTCATTCGTGGCAGTTTAGTTTCTCCTCTGAATCACATGGGAAAATACATGCAGCTGGAGATTACGCACCAATTTCGACGGAGGACACCAGGCGGACACCTGGTAAATGTATGCCTACAAATACGTCACAATGCTGCAGACACCTTGGGGAAACGACAGAAAATGTAGGCTCGTTCCTGGCGCATTCACAGCCATATAAGGAGACATTGGAACACAGCGCCTCAAATCTGGCTCACTTCCTGTTTGAAGTTTCATCTTGGTTTTGCCTGTAGCATTAGTTCTGTGGCACTCACAGACAATATCTTTGCAGTTTTGGAAACGTCAGTGTTTTCTTTCCAAAGCTGTCAATTATATGCATAGTCGAGCATCTTTTCGTGACGAAATATCTTGTTTAAAATGGGAACGTTTTTTTATCCATAAATTAAAAGAGCGCCCCCTATATCCAAGAAGTTAATGGACAAACTTTTGAATGGTAGTGTATGTCCCCGATATCTCTCTAATTTCTCATGCGAATTAAGGGATTTTTGGCCTTGTCGGGTTCTGAAGTAAATCCTTTGTGTCCTACTCGTTAAAGAAAAAAAATCTTCGTCCAGTACGAGGTGAGTAATCGCTGTCCTGATATCCAGAAGCTATTTTTGGTCATAAGAGACGGTGGCAGGAACGTTATGTACAATATAGTTTACAAATAACACAAAACACAAAAAAACAAACTGGTTAAGAGCCCGTAAAATGACAGATATCTCCTCCGCCACCATTCTAACATCAGACTCGTACATTTCCTCAGTGAAAACAAGGTACTGAGCAAATGTCAATTTGGCTTTTTACCAAATGACCGTACGACAGACCATGTATTCACCCTGCACACCCTAATGGACAAACAAACAAACCAAAGCAAAGGCAAAGTTTTCTCATGCTTTCTTGATTTAAAAAAAAGCTCTCGACTCGATTTGGCATGAGGGTCTGAGACAGGGATGCAGCTTAAGCCCCACCCTCTTCAACATATATATCAACTAGAACAGTCTGCAGCACCCCTCCTCACCAGAATCTGAAGTCAAATTTCTACTGTTTGCTGATGATCTGGTGCCTTCAATTCGACAATTAGGATTTGGCTAAAAATACTTGAATCAGTTATAGAACTCATTGCCCTTAATGGTTGTGAGGTCTGGGGTCCGTTCACCAACCAAGAATTCAAAAAACACCAAAATATCCTCCGTGCACATCGTAAAACACCAAATAATGAATGCAGAGCAGAATTAGGCAGATACCCGATAATGATCAAAATCCAGAAAGGAAACGTTAAATTATAAAACCACCTAAAAGGAAGCGATTCCCAAACCTTCCACAACAAAGCCATCACCTACAGAGAGATGAACCTGGAGAAGAGTCCCCTAAGCAAGCTGGTCCTGGGGCTCTGTTCACAAACACAAACACACCCTACAGAGAGATGAACCTGGAGAAGAGTCCCCTAAGCAAGCTGGTCCTGGAGCTCTGTTCACAAACACAAACACACCCTACAGAGAGATGAACCTGGAGAAGAGTCCCCTAAGCAAGCTGGTCCTGGGGCTCTGTTCACAAACACAAACACACCCTACAGAGCCATCACCTACAGAGAGATGAACCTGGAGAAGAGTCCCCTAAACAAGCTGGTCCTGGGGCTCTGTTCACAAACACAAACACACCCCTCAGAGCCCCAGGACAGCAGCACAAGGATAAACAAAAAAACAGAGCAAACTAGAATGCTATTTGTCCCCAAACAGAGAGTACACAGTGGCAGAATACCTGACCATTGTGACTGGCCCAAAATTAAGGAACTCTTTGACTATGTACGGACTCAGTGAGCATAGCCTTGCTATTGAGAAAAGCCGCTGAAGGCAGACATGGCTCTCAAGAGAAGACAGGCTGTGTGCACACTGCCCACAAAATGAGGTGGAAACTGAGCTGCACTTCCTAACCTCCTGCCAAATGTGTTACCATATTAGAGAGACATATTTCCCTCAGATTACACAGACACACAAAGAATTTGAAGACAAATCCAATTTTGATAAACTCCCATATCTACTGGGTGAAATTCCACAGTGTGCCATCACAGCAGCAAGATTTGACCTGTTGCCATAAAGAAGGTCAACCAGTGAAGAACAAACACCATTGTAAATACAACCCATATTTATGGTTACTTATTTTCCCTTGTGTAGTTTAACCATTTGTACATCTTTACAACACTGTATATAGACAGAATATGATATTTGAAATGTGTTTATTCCTTTGGAACTTCTGAGTGTAATGTTTACTGTTCATTTTTTATTTTCTATTTCACTTGCTTTGGCAATGTTAACATATGTTTCTCATGCCAATAAAGCCCATTGAATTGAGAGAGAGAGAGAGAGAGAAACTCAGTGGGTGAGAAAGGGAGGAACTCAGTGGGTGAGAAAGGGAGGAACTCAGTGGGTGAGAAAGGGAGGAACTCAGTAGGTGAGAAAGGGAGGAACTCAGTAGGTGAGAAAGGGAGGAACTCTGTAGGTGAGAAAGGGAGGAACTCAGTAGGTGAGAAAGGGAGGAACTCAGTGGGTGAGAGAGAGAGAGAGAGGGAGGAACAGTGGGAGAGAGAGAGAGAGAGAGAGAGAGAGAGAGAGAGAGAGAGAGAGAGGGAGGGAGGGAGGAACACTGGGAGAGAGAGAGAGGGAGGAACTCAGTGGGAGAGAGAGAGAGAGAGAGAGAGAGAGGGAGGAACACAGTGGAGGAACACAGTGGGAGAGAGAGAGAGAGAGAGAGAGAGAGAGAGAGGGAGGGAGGACACAGTGGGAGAGAGAGAGAGGGAGGAACTCAGTGGGAGAGAGAGAGAGAGAGAGAGAGAGAGGGAGGAACACAGTGGGAGAGAGAGAGAGAGAGAGAGAGAGAGAGCGCAACTCAGTGGGAGAGAGAGAGAGAGTGAGAGAGAGAATCTCAGGTTTGGTGTGTGGTTAGTCTATAAGCAGTCAGGGTGGAAACACTAGACAGACACACTGACTGAGTGACTGATCTGTGTGTGAACTGTGGAGCTGAGCTGTGTTTGTGGAATGACGCTTTTCTTCAGCTCAACCTGCTGGTAAACAGAAGGGCTGTGTGGACGCAGGAATTTCAGGTCACGAGGGCTCCAGCAGCAGAGCAGTGGTCGGAGAAGTGTTGTAGTTAATCTGAGCTGGGGTAGGGAGTATGTCTACTGTGTGCTGCTTGATTGAAGATTGTCCCTGTCCTTCTTACTCTGACAGTATGGGAGATCTGAAAACACACTAGAGTAGAAGACACACACACACTCACACAGAGAGACTCTAGACGCGGAGACGACACACACACATTGTAATTTTGGAGAGACTATTTCAGCCTCTTGTGGAATCCTTGGTGGTCCCAACTTGGCCCCCCCTCCCTTGTATTTTTGTCCGTGACGATGGCGTCAGCCGTGGATTATGTGTTAGTGCTGGTAGCTGCCGTGCTGGGACCGTACCACGTTGGGGTGGAAGGAGGGTGTGCTGGGAAGTGCTGCCGGGGTTCAGACATCACCTGTGCAACGGCAGACTGGCGGATGGACCGTGTGTTCGGCACCTGCTACTGCGACGAGGGCTGCCTCAGGACCAAAGACTGTTGCTATGACTACCCCAACGAGTGCCCAGGTAAGGAGGATGGGTGGAGTCTCTACAGTCACGGCTGTCATGAATTGCCCCAAATGTTGCCCTATTCCTTATGTAGTGCACTACTTTTGACCAGGGTCTATAGCACTATATGTGACGTTTGTTTAACTAGGCAAGTCAGTTAAGAACAAATATTTATTTACAATGAAGGCCTACCAGAGAACAGTGGGTTTAACTACCTTGTTCAGGGGGCAGAATGACAGACTTTTACCTTGTCGTGCTCGGAGATTCGATCTCGCAAACCTTTCGGTTACTGGCCCAACACTCCAACCACTAGGCTACCTGGAGCCACAATGGTGTAATGATGATGGAGAATCGTGGGCAGTCTATGTTATTATGAAAGACTGGAAATGGTATATACAGTGAAGTATTCATACCCCTTGGATTCCATTTGAAGTAGTGAACCATATAGTATATGGAAAATATTGCCATTTTGGATGCATTCTACAGTATCTGGCCAGAGAAACAATGGGTGCATTCTACAGTATCTGGCCAGAGAAACAATGGGTGCATTCTACAGTATCTGGCCAGAGAAACAATGGATGCATTCTACAGTATCTGGCCAGAGAAACAATGGATGCATTCTACAGTATCTGGCCAGAGAAACAATGGATGCATTCTACAGTATCTGGTCAGAGAAACAATGGGTGCATTCTACAGTATCTGGCCAGAGAAACAATGGGTGCATTCTACAGTATCTGGCCAGAGAAACAATGGATGCATTCTACAGTATCTGGCCAGAGAAACAATGGGTGCATTCTATCTGGTCAGTATCTGGTCAGAGAAACAATGGGTGCATTCTACAGTATCTGGCCAGAGAAACAATGGATGGGTGCATTCATTCTACAGTATCTGGCCAGAGAAACAATGGATGCATTCTACAGTATCTGGCCAGAGAAACAATGGGTGCATTCTACAGTATCTGGCCAGAGAAACAATGGGTGCATTCTACAGTATCTGGCCAGAGAAACAATGGATGCATTCTACAGTATCTGGCCAGAGAAACAATGGGTGCATTCTACAGTATCTGGTCAGAGAAACAATGGGTGCATTCTACAGTATCTGGCCAGAGAAACAATGGATGCATTCTAGAGAAACAATGTATCTGGCCAGAGAAACAATGGGTGCATTCTACAGTATCTGGCCAGAGAAACAATGGATGCATTCTACAGTATCTGGCCAGAGAAACAATGGATGCATTCTACAGTATCTGGCCAGAGAAACAATGGGTGCATTCTACAGTATCTGGTCAGAGAAACAATGGGTGCATTCTACAGTATCTGGCCAGAGAAACAATGGATGCATTCTACAGTATCTGGTCAGGGAAACAATGGGTGCATTCTACAGTATCTGGTCAGGGAAACAATGGATGCATTCTACAGTATCTGGTCAGAGAAACAATGGGTGCATTCTACAGTATCTGGCCAGAGAAACAATGGGTGCATTCTACAGTATCTGGTCAGAGAAACAATGGGTGCATTCTACAGTATCTGGCCAGAGAAACAATGGGTGCATTCTACAGTATCTGGCCAGAGAAACAATGGGTGCACTCTACAGTATCTGGCCAGAGAAACAATGGGTGCATTCTACAGTATCTGGCCAGAGAAACAATGGGTGCATTCTACAGTATCTGGCCAGAGAAACAATGGGTGCATTCTACAGTATCTGGCCAGAGAAACAATGGGTGCATAGTGTTTTCTTAACAGTGGGATTTAAACCCTTATCTAATTTTACCAGTCGAGTGTTTTACGCTTTACCTCTGTCCTCTAACCCAGGGATTTTCAAACTTTTCTTGCCCAGGGACCACCGCAAACCGGCAATGGCAAGCTGAAGTAATTAACCTTTTAACATGAATAGATTTGGTCGACAGTTCTATTATGTTGACCTTTCAGTCCCCACAGGTCATTGGAAGAGGAAGTGTGAACTCTAACACAGTCTATCAGCCAGAACGGTATCTTTGCGGCGTAGTGAGAAAGTTGCTGTTGTAAAGCTGATTTTCTGCAATTCTCCACAATTCTTCATTGAGATGAGAGAAAATTGTGACAGTTTTGAAGCAAATTTCCAGCAAATCTACATATGTTGGAGCTGTGGCTTCTTCCTTGCTGAGTGGCCTTTCAGGTTACGTCGATAAGGGACTCGTTTTACTGTGGATATAGATACTTTTGTACCTGTTTCCTCCAGCATCTTCACAAGGTTCTTTGCTGTTGTTCTGGGATTTATTTTCACTTTTCGCACCAAAGTACATTCATCTCTAGGAGACAGAACGCGTCTCCTTCCTGAGCGGTATGACGGCTGCGTGGTCCCATGGTGTTTATACTTGCGTACTATTGTTTGTACAGATGAACGTGGTTCCTTCAGGCATTTGGTAATTGCTCCCAAGGATGAACCAGACTTGTGGAGGTCTATAATCTTTTTTCTGAGGTTTTGGCTGATTTCTTTTGATTTTCCCATGATGTCAAGCAAATAGGCACTGAGTTTGAAGGTAGGCCTTGACATACATCTACAGGTGTACCTCCAATTGACTCAAATGATGTCAATTAGCCTATCAGAAGCGTCTAAAGCCATGACATAATTTCTGGAATTTTCCAAGCTGTTTAAAGGCACAGTCAACTTAGTGTATGTAAACGTCTGACCCACTGGAATTGTGATACAGTGATTTATAAGTGAAATAATCTGTCTGTAAACAATTGTTGGAAAAATGACTTGTGTCATGCACAAAGTAGATGTCCTAACCAACTTGCCAAAACTATAGTTTGTAAACAAGACATTTGTGGAGTGGTTGAAAAACAGGTTTTAATGACACCGTCCTAAGCGTATGTAAGCTTCCGTATTCAGTGGTATATTTTAGAGGGTATTTATACAGATAATGTGTATAAAACCCATATAAACTGCAGTTATAATTATATGACATTATTTTAAGTTGACAAAACTTCTATTCATCAATTTCTGACATCACATTTCTTATTTTGAATTTCCTGCATAAGTAAAATCAGAATTAAGCCTCTTCTGCCATTCATTCCAATTAGACTGGTTTGGACTTCTCCCTGACCAAGATGGCTGCCGTTTTCAAACCTCTCTGGAGCTTTAAGGGTTTATGACATCATAGCCACTCTAGTAATGGACTCTGATCTCTATGGTTAGGGACTATGACTGATCTGATATCAACTATGCTGTCTAGTTTCAATCGTAACTCATTTACTTTGTATGAATGTGCGGACAGGATGGAATTATGGACAAATATGTCAGGAATGCACTTCTATTAATCATTATCTGTGTCCCGGATAGCACCTTATTTACAATGTAGTGTACTACATCCAGAATTGAATAGGATCTCTGTGGTAATTACTGTAGGAGTTAGCCAAGCAGAGTGTACCTAATACCTGACACATCAAAGACCAGGTACTCAGAGAGCGTGTGGAGAGCATTGAAAAGAGAACAACAGGATTAAATGGGTCAGTGACTGGATCCAATTCATTCAGCTTTACAGTTTTCATTCAGATCACTCAACGCTGTACAGAAACACTAATCCTTCAAATCCAAGAGTGTGTCCCAAATGGCACCCTATTCTTGTAGGGCTCTGGTCTAAAGTAGTGCACTATATAGGGAATAGGATGCCATAGGGCTCTGGTCAAAATTAGTGCACTTTATAGGAAATAGGGTGCCATAGGGCTCTGGTCAAAATTAGTGCACTATATAGGGAATAGGGTGCCATAGGGTTCTGGTCAAAATGAGTGCACTTTATAGGGAATAGGGTGACTATTGAGCAGTCAGCTGAGCGAACTGTACACACTCTTGACTTGTTCCGTCTTCAGTCTTACAGGGAAGGCTTAAAATGTCACAGAACTTCAGTCGTCAAACTAACATCACCTCAGGGGTTTTCACTCCTGGTACTGAGGACTCACAGGGCGTGCAGGCTTTAGTTCCAACCCAGCGCTAACTAATTTGATTCAGCTAATCAAAGCCTTGATGATTTGGTAGGTGCGTTCATCCTAGGCTGGAACAAAAGCAAGTACATCCACCAATCAGGAGTGAAGGACATGGCAAGTGTATGAATATTAGGTAATGATTCCCTGAATGTTCCATTAAAGATGCATGTGTGTCAAAGACAGTGTTATGTAGCAATGCTACGAATGTGCCATCAATGAAGCATTAAGCTTTGATACTCAATGCAAATAATTACACTGTTGTCTCTCGTCCAGCCCAGTCGTGTGTGGTGACTGACTGGAGTCACTGGAGTGGTTGTGCCCAGCCCTGCCAGCGGTCCAGGAGGGTCCGGTGAGCCCTGTGTGTTATTTATTAGTCCTGTTGACAGCCCAATTAGTGGGAATATATCTGATTTGTCAAAAGACCAATTAGTGGCTAACACTCGTGTTATCTTCTGGGATTGATTTATTTGTACTTTTAAAATGCTTTAAAACCCAATAATCTATGAACCATCAATGGATTGTAGGCAGCGCCACATTGAGCAGGAGCCCAGGAACAGTGCAGATCCATGTCCCAGTCTGGAGGAGCAGGCTGGCTGCATGGACTACCAGTCAAATCATGGAGAGATTTGCACTCAGAACACAGGTACACACACATTAAACTAAACCAACTGAGTCACACTGTTGCATGGTTTTAACCTGGGGACTGTGTTTGTCTTTCTCCAGGTCCTGGTTATAGCCTGGGGACTGTGTTGGTCTCTCTCCAGGTCCTGGTTTTAACCCGGGGACTGTGTTGGTCTTTCTCCAGGTCCTGGTTATAACCAGGGGACTGTGTTGGTCTCTCTCCAGGTCCTGGTTATAACCAGGGGACTGTGTTTGTCCCTCTCCAGGTCCAGCTTTCATCACCACCAGGGAGTTTGGTAAAGGAAGAACAAAGCCTGACATCTACGGAGCACCTCTGTACCCTGGGTATGCTACATTTATGCATGTTTTATGACTGTTCTTAAGGAGAAATGAACAGTTATGAAGGCTTATAGCGAGTTGTACAATGCTCTTTTACACCCGTCTACTCACATAGGGAAGGGGACGAATCCGATTCAAGGATCCTGTACACAGTGCCATCAGAAGTGTTTCACCCCCCTTGACCTTTCCCCACATTTTGTTGTTACAGCCTGAATTTAAAATGGATAAAATTCTAGATTTTTTTGGGGGGGTCCACCGACCTACACACAATACTCTATAACGTTTGACATTTTTACAAATGAATTAAAAATGAAAAGCTTAAAATGTTTAGAGTCGATAAATATTCAACTCCTTTGTTGTGGCAAACCTAAATAAGTTCTGGAGTAACAACGTGCTCTAACAAGTTACATATAAAGATACGACTCACTCTGTGTGCAATAATATTGTTTAACATGATTTCTGAATGACTCCCTCATCTCTGTACCCCACACATATAATTATCTGTAAGGTCCCTCAGTCGATCAGTGAATTACAAACACAGATTCAACCACAAAGACCAGGGAGGTTTTCCAATGCCTTGCAAAGAAGGGCACCTATTGGTAGATGGGTAAAAACTAAAAAACAGACATTAAATATCCCTTTGAGCATGGTGAAGTTAATAAATACACTTTGGATGGTGCTTCAATACACCCAGTCACTACAAAGATACAGGCGTCCTTTCTAACTCAGTTGCTGGGAAAGGAAGGAAACCGCTCAGGGATTTCACCAGAAACCACTGGTGACTGTAAAACAGGTTGGAGTTTATCGGCTGTGATAGGAGAACACTGAGGATGGATCAACAACATTGTAGTTACTCCACAATACTAACATAATTGACAGAGTGAAAAGAAGGAAGCCTGTAGAGAATAATAATATTCCAAAACATTCATCAAAACAGAGTTCAGTGTGTCAAATCGGAGGGCATGCTGTCCGGTCCTCTGGCAGTCTCTATGGGGGTACCACAGGGTTCAATTCTCGGGCCGACTCTTTTCTCTGTGTATATCAATGATGTTGCTCTTGCTGCGGGCGATTCCCTGATCCACCTCTACGCAGACGACACCATTCTATATACTTTCGGCCCGTCATTGGACACTGTGCTATCTAACCTCCAAACAAGCTTCAATGCCATACAACACTCCTTCCGTGGCCTCCAACTCCTCTTAAACGCTAGTAAAACCAAATGCATGCTTTTCAACCGATCGCTGCCTGCACCCGCATGCCCGACTAGCATCACCACCCTGGATGGTTCCGACCTTGAATATGTGGACATCTATAAGTACCTAGGTGTCTGGCTAGACTGCAAACTCTCCTTCCAGACTCATATCAAACACCTCCAATCAAAAATCAAATCAAGAGTCGGCTTTCTATTCCGCAACAAAGCCTCCTTCACTCACGCCGAAGCTTACCCTAGTAAAACTGACTATCCTACCAATCCTCGACTTCGGCGATGTCATCTACAAAATGGCTTTGAACACTCTACTCAGCAAACTGGATGCAGTATATCACAGTGCCA
>NC_056457.1:35297734-35382734 GCF_018296145.1 Oncorhynchus tshawytscha | reverse complement strand
TCAGGGACTGTCTCCAGGTCTTCTCCTTTAACCCTGTGTATCAGGGACTGCCTCCAGGTCTTCTCCTTTAACCCTGTGTATCAGGGACTGCCTCCAGGTCTTCTCCTTTAACCCTGTGTATCAGGGACTGCCTCCAGGTCTTCTCCTTTAACCCTGTGTATCAGGGACTGTCTCCAGGTCTTCTCCTTTAACCCTGTGTATCAGGGACTGCCTCCAGGTCTTCTCCTTTAACCCTGTGTATCAGGGACTGCCTCCAGGTCTTCTCCTTTAACCCTGTGTATCAGGGACTGCCTCCAGGTCTTCTCCTTTAACCCTGTGTATCAGGGACTGCCTCCAGGTCTTCTCCTTTAACCCTGTGTATCAGGGACTGCCTCCAGGTCTTCTCCTTTAACCCTGTGTATCAGGGACTGCCTCCAGGTCTTCTCCTTTAACCCTGTGTATCAGGGACTGCCTCCAGGTCTTCTCCTTTAACCCTGTGTATCAGGGACTGCCTCCACCAGTCCAGTATTATTGGTTTTGTCAGAAGTATTGAATGACTATAGAGAACAATGATCCTGAGGAAAATAAAAACAGGTGTTCTTTGTGGAAAAGTGTCTGATGTCCTGTGAGGAGCTGCTCCATTGGCTGGCTGTCCGCCATATTAACCAATGACCTGTGAGGAGCTGCTCCATTGGCTGGCTGTCCGCCATATTAACCAATGTCCTGTGAGGAGCTGCTCCATTGGCTGGCTGTCAGCCATATTAACCAATGACCTGTGAGGAGCTGCTCCATTGGCTGGCTGTCAGCCATATTAACCAATGACCTGTGAGGAGCTGCTCCATTGGCTGGCTGTCAGCCATATTAACCAATGACCTGTGAGGAGCTGCTCCATTGGCTGGCTGTCAGCCATATTAACCAATGACCTGTGAGGAGCTGCTCCATAGGCTGGCTGTGGGCCATACTAACCTATGTCCTATGAGGAGCTGCTCCATAGGCTGGCTGTGGGCCATACTAACCTGTGAGGAGCTGCTCCATAGGCAGGCTGTGGGCCATACTAACCTGTGAGGAGCTGCTCCATTGGCTGGCTGTGGGCCATACTAACCTGTGAGGAGCTGCTCCATTGGCTGGCTGTGAGCCATACTAACCTGCGTCCTGTGTGTTTTACAGTGAGGAGCTGCTCCATTGGCAGGCTGTGGGGAACTCTGGCTGTCGAGGAACGTGGAAGAAGGTCCAGAGAACAGCATACTGCTCCTGTCCTCACGTCCACAGCTTCCTTTTCATATAAACACACAGGAAGTCTTAATTGCGGTCCTACTTGCACCCTTATTCCCTATATGGTGCACTACTTTAGACCATAACCCTATGGCACCCTATTCCCTATATAGTGCACTACTTTAGACCAGAGCCCTATGGCACCCTATTCCCTATATAGTGGATAGGGTGACTGGTAATCTATAGGGCTCTGGTCAACAGTAGGGAACAGGGTGACTGGTAATCTATAGGGCTCCGGTCAACAGTAGGGAATAGGGTGGCATTTTGGACACAGTAAGCCATATCCACACCAAAACAACACACAATCAAAGTTATGCATCTTTATTTAATGAAATCAGTTTGCTAAAACTATTGTTGTAAGAACATTTGAGTAACTTTTCTATGTACAGACAACCGCATGACATTCCACAATGATAGATTGAACTAATTTACTATACACAATGCTGCTTTTCTATTGACACTCTTAATGTTGCAGAAATAAAACACACAGTATAATAAATTAAATAAAACGATGAAAGACATTTAACAATGTTTTTTTTTCTTCTAATTTTTAAAAAACATTTAGTTTGATTGTTTTTCCGCTTTGTGTGTTTTAGTTATTGATCGGTAGAAGCTATTGATTAGTTAACTAGAGGTTATAAATAGTGCAAACAAGGTAATCTACTGTACAAGTTTTCAAACTGTGCTTGTCCACAGCAGGATAAACAGCTCCCTCTGCTGGTTACTGGTAGTAATAACACAATCACAACAGCAATTTCCTCAACAATACACATTTGCATTGAAGCGGCGTGCTAACAAAAGCCCGCGATTCAATCCGATCGCTGGTTGTAGACAATGCAGCTTTTAAAGGCAAGATTGTCGCGTTTGTGGAGATGGAATTCATGGTAAACTGTGCATGTGTCAGCTAAATTGGAAATGACCTTAAATCAGATTGAATCCCAGCCTTAGTCACACTCAAAGTGACAACTCTGGAAATACAAATCCGTCTGGCCCTGCGGCCTTGTGAATGTTGACCTGTTTAAAAATTAACTATAGCCATTGATACATGAAGAATGTAACATAAAAATGTTTTACGCCGTCAGAACCATAAATATAAACTTGTTTTACTCCGTTGATTGTAAACATTTCATTTAATTGGATAATGACTAAGCTGGACTCCCATCAGTGAAACTGTCAGTGTGCTAGTTGATATACCCATGTGGGTCTTCCTGGTTGTAGGGCTGTCAGTGGTGTTCAGAGTTGTGTTGGATAGGAGTCATGGTGTCCCGCGTCGTCTCAGATGAGGTGGCACCTCAGTAGGTCAACCTCATGACACTGCACTGGACAAACAGCATGAGAGAGAGAGTCAACTTTACATGGACAACATGTAGCTTACTAGTTCTTCCTCTTGGTAACACAACTATGTTCTTTCTCAAGAGCAATAGAGATCTGTGTTCATTGGAACAAAGATAATTAAAATCCCCCAAGATCTTAAATAGATCTTGTTCTTACTGGCAGTGAAGGCGAGATAGAGTGGTACATCATATCCCTTTGTCTCCAAAACATGGGCACAGACTTCTTTTCAGACTCTGGTTTCCAGGACTGGATATTCCTTGTTGATAGCAGCTTCTTCTTGGGTCTGAGGAGAAACTCAATATATCATCAGACAATGCTGCATCCCAGATAGCACCCTATGTCCTTTAAAAGTAGTGCAGGTCTTTTGACAAAAAGCTATGGGGAACAGGGTGCCTTTTGGACGTACACTTAGAAGCTAGCTTAACGACCACATGTACAGGCTTAATGACTACAGGCTTAATGACTACATGTGCAGGCTTAATGACTACAGGCTTAATGACTACAGGCTTAATGACCACATGTACAGGCTTAATGACTACATGTACAGGCTTAATGACTACAGGCTTAATGACTACATATACAGGCTTAATGACTACAGGCTTAATGACTACATGTACAGGCTTAATGACTACAGGCTTAATGACTACAGGCTTAATGACCACATGTACAGGCTTAATGACTACATGTACAGGCTTAATGACTACAGGCTTAATGACTACATGTACAGGCTTAATGACTACATGTACAGGCTTAATGACTACATGTACAGGCTTAATGACTACATGTACAGGCTTAATGACTACAGTCTTAATGACTACATGTACAGTCTTAATGTCCACATGTACAGGCTTAATGACTACATGTACAGTCCTAATGACTACATGTACAGGCTTAATGACTACATGTACAGTCCTAATGACTACATGTACAGGCTTAATGACTACATGTACAGCCTTAATGACTACAGTCCTAATGACTACATGTGCAGGCTTAATGACTACATGTACAGGCTTAATGACTACATGTAGAGTCTTAATGACTACATGTAGAGGCTTAATGACTACATGTACAGGCTTAAGTTAATGACTACATGTACAGCATCAATGACTACAGTATTAATGACTACATGTACAGGCTTAATGACTACATGCTTAATGACTACATGTACCGGCTTAATGGCTACATAAACAGGCTTAATGACTACATGTACAGTCTTAATGACTACATGTACAGTCTTAATGACTACATGTACAGTCTTAATGACTACATGTACAGGCTTAATGACTTCAGGCTTAATGACTACAGGCTTAATGACTACATGTACAGGCTTAATGACTACATGTACAGGCTTAATGACTACATGTACAGGCTTAACGACTACAGGCTTAATGACTACATATACAGTCTTAATGACTACAGTCTCAATGACTACATGTGCAGGCTTAATGACTACAGGCTTAATGACTACATGTACAGGCTTAATGACTACAGTCGTAACAACTACATGTACAGGCTTAATGACTACATGTACAGGCTTAATGACTACATTTTCAGGCTTAATCACTACATGTACTGTACAGGCTTAATGACTACATGTACAAGCTTAATGACCACATGTACAAGCTTAATGTTGGTGTGAGGCAGCTTGATGTACAGGTCACACTATAGAAACAGGAGATGGACTTTTGTCCTGTCCAGGGTGTGTACTGGCCCTGGACAGGACACAAGTCCATCTCCTGTTTCTATAGTGTGAGGCAGCTTGATGTACCAGTACACACCTGGAGAGGACACTAGTCTATCTCCTGTTGCCTCTCTGATGGCGCCGACAGAGATGGTTGCCTCGCTTCGAGTCCTTAGGAAACTATGCAGTACTATGGATCTAATCCCAGTAGCCGAACCAAAACAACGGCGCTGCAGAAGGGGCAAACGGAGCGGCCTCCTGGTCAGGCTCCATAGAAGTCTACATCACCCACCACTCCAGAGTATACTACTCGCCAATGTCCAGTCTCTTGACAACAAGGTAGATGAAATTCGAGCAAGGGTTGCCTTCCAGAGAGACATCAGCGATTGTAACATTCTCTTTTTCACGGAAACATGGCTCTCTCGGGATATGTTGTCGGAATCGGTTCAGCCACCGGGCTTCTC
This sequence comes from Oncorhynchus tshawytscha, assembly GCF_018296145.1. Lineage (NCBI taxonomy): Eukaryota > Metazoa > Chordata > Actinopteri > Salmoniformes > Salmonidae > Oncorhynchus > Oncorhynchus tshawytscha. The sequence continues at coordinate 35,378,003 of NC_056457.1, read as the reverse complement.
CATGCATCACGCCGACAGAGATAAACACCTCTCTGGGAAGAGGAAGGGCGGGTGTAATGATAACAACATACAGGATCTCAAGTCATTCTACTCACCCAAACTAGAATTCCTTACAATCAAATGCCGGCCATATTACCTCCCAAGAGAATTCTTGTCAGTTATTGTCACAGCTGTGTACATTCCCCCTCAAGCAGACACCACGACGGCACTCAAGGAACTTCCCTGGACTCTATGTAAACTGGAAACCGTAAATCCTGAGGCTGCATTTATTTTGGCTGGGGATTTTAACAAAGAAAATTTGAGAACAAGGCTACCTAAATTCTATCAGCATATTGATTGCAGTACTAGCGGGTGTAATACAGTCAATCACTGCTACTCTAACTTCTACAAAGCCCTCCGCCACCCTCCCTTCGGAAAATCCGACCACGACGTCATCTTGCTCCTACCATCTTATAGGCAGAAACTCAAACAGGATGTACCAGTGACTAGAACCATTCAATGTTGGTCTGACCAATTGGAATGCACGCCTCAAGGTTGTTTTGATCATGCGGACTGGAAAATGTTCCGGTCAGCCTCCGAGAACAACATCGATCTACACGCTGGCTCTGTAAGTGAGTTTATAAGGAAGTGCATTGGAGATGTTGTTCCCACTGTGACTATTAAAACCTACCCCAACCAGAAACCATGGATGGATGGCTGCATTCGCGCAAAAATGAATGCGCGAACCATGGAAAGAGGTCTAGGAATATGGCTGAATATAAACAGTACATTTATTCCCTCCGCAAGGCAATCAAACAAGCGACATTCCAGTACAGGGACAAAGTGGAGTCGCAATTCAATGGCTCAGACACAAGACATATGTGGCAGGGTCTAAAGGAAATCCTGGACTACAAAAAGAAAACCAGCCACGCCACGGACACCAACGACACACTTTCAGACAAACTAAACAGCTTCTTTGCCGGCTTTGAGGATATTACAGTGCCACCGTCACATCCTGATATCAAGGACTGCACCCCCCCCCCTCCTTCTCCGTGGCCGACGTGAGTAAAACATTTAAACATGTTAACCCCTCGCAGGGATGCTGTCCCAGACGGCATCCCCAGCCGCGTCCTCAGAGCATGCGCAGACCAGCTGGCTGGTGTATTTACGGACATATTCAATTGCTCCTATCCTAGTCTGCTGTCCCCACATGCTTCAAGAGGGCCACCATTGTTCCTGTTCCCAAGAAATCTAAGGTAACTGAGCTAAATGACTACCGCCCCGTAGCACTCACTTCCGTCATCATGAAGTGCTTTGAGAGACTAGTCAAGGACCATTTCACCTCCACCCTACCTGACACCCTAGACCCACTCCAATTTGCTTATCCCCCCCAATAGGACCCTGGGTCTCGACCCCGCCCTGTGCAACTGGGTCCTGGACTTCCTGACGGGCCGCCCCCAGGTGGTGAGGGTAGGTAACAACATCTCCATCCCACTGATCCTCAACACTGGGGCCCCACAAGGGTGCGTTCTCAGCCCTCTCCTGTACTCCCTGTTCACCCATGACTGCATGGCCATGCACGCCTCCAACTCAATCATCAAGTTTGCAGACGACACTACAGTGGTAGGCTTGATTATCAACAATGACGAGACGGCCTACAGGGAGAAGATGAGGGCCCTCGGAGTGTGGTGTCAGGAAAATAACCTCCCACCCAATGTCAACAAAACATAGGGGATGATCGTGGACTTCAGAAAACAGCAGAGGGAGTAGCCCCCTAGCCACATCAATGGGACAGTAGTGGAGAGGGTAGTAAGTTTTAAGTTCCTCTGTGTACACATCAGGGACAAACTAAAATGGTCCACCCACACAGACAGCGTTGTGAAGAAGGCGCAGCAGCGCCTCTTCAACCTCAGGAGGCTGAAGAAATTCGGCTTGTCACCAAAAACACTCACAAACCTTTACAGATGCACAATCGAGAGCATCCTGTCGGGCTGTATCACCGCCTGGTACGGCAACTGCTCCGCCCACCTTTTAAACTATGCCACTTTTATGTTTACATACCCTACATTACTCATCTCATATGTACAGTGCCTTGGATCATTCAGAGATCCTCACTGAACTTCTGGAGAGAGTTTGCTGCACTGAAATTAAAGGGGCTGAATAATTTTGCAAGCCCAATTTTTCAGTTTTTGATTTGTTAAAAAAGTTTGAAATATCCAATAAATGTCATTCCACTTCATGATTGTGTCCCACTTGTTGTTGATTCTTCAGAAAAAAATACAGTTTTATATCTTTATGTTTGAAGCCTGAAATGTGGCAAAAGGTCGCAAAGTTCAAGGGGGCCGAATACTTTCGCAAGGCACTGTATGTACTGTACTCTATACCATATACTGCATCTTGCCTATGCCGTTCGGCCATCACTCATTCATATATTTTTATGTATATATTCTTATTAATTCCTTTACACTTGTGTGTATAAGGTAGTTGTTGTGAAATTGTTAGGTTAGATTACTTGTTAGATATTACTGCATGGTCGGAACTAGAAGCACAAGCATTTCGTTACACTCGCATTAACATCTGCTAACCATGTGTATGTGATCATTTCAATTTGATTTGATTTGTTTCAGTTGTGTGATTCAGCTTGATGTATTGACAGCCCCTGGAGGTAGATTTATGTATTGACACCTACTGTAGGCAGCTTGATGTATTGACACCCCCTGGAGGTAGATTTATGTATTGACACCTACTGTAGGCAGCTTGATGTATTGACACCCCCTGAAGGGAGATTTATGTACTGACACCCCCTGAAGGGAGATTGATGTACTGACACCCCCTGGAGGGAGATTGATGTACTGACACCCCTTGGAGGGAGATTGATGTACTGACACCCCCTGCAGGGAGATTGATGTACTGACACCCCCTGGGGAGATTGATGTACTGACATCCCCTGGAGGGAGATTGATGTACTGACACCCCCTGCAGGGAGATTGATGTACTGACACCCCTGGAGGGAGATTGATGTCCTGACACCCCCTGCAGGGAGATTGATGTACTGACACCCCCTGAAGGGAGATTTATGTACTGACACCCCCTGCAGGGAGATTGATGTACTGACACCCCCTGCAGGGAGATTGATGTACTGACACCCCCTGGAGGGAGATTGATGTCCTGACACCCCCTGCAGGGAGATTGATGTACTGACACCCCCTGGAGGTAGATTTATGTACATATGCAAATACGTACTAGAACGTGGCCAATAGGATCTTGGTAACTCGTGCTTGGCTCTGCCCACTACAATTCATTTGCTCGTATTGGAAACGACAGGCAATGGTCTATATTGTGTTAGCTATACAAATCTTTGTCTTTACCGCATCTATGCATCTCTTCACATTCACAACAGTAAGTCAGCAGCTCGCCATACTTGTAAATAATGACCTTGTAATGTGTTAATTTTGTGGACACCCTTTCCAATGAGTGGATTTGGCTATTTCAGCCACACCCGTTGTTGCTGACGGGCGCACAAAGAGCTCAGTGACTTTCAACGTGACACCATGATAGTGTGCCACTGTTCCAACAAGTCAGTTTGTCACATTTCTGCCCAGCTAGAGCTGTCAAGGCCAACTGTGAGTGCTGTTATTGTGAAGTGGAAAAGTCTAGGAGCTTCATGAAATGGTTTTCCATGGCCAAATAGCTGCACAAAAGCCTAAGATCACCATGCGCAATGCCAAGTGTCGGCTGGAGTGGTGTAAAGCTCACCACCATTGGACTCTGGAGCAGTGGAAACGCGTTCTCTGGAGTGATGAATCACGCTTCACTATCTGGTAGTCCGACGGACAAATCTGGGTTTGGCAGATGCCAGTCCCAATGCATAGTGCCAACTGCACAGTTTGGTGGAGGGCGGCTGTTTTTCATGGTTCGGGCCCCTTAGTTTCAGTGAAGGGAAATCTTAACACTGCAGCATACAATATCATTCTAGACGATGCTGTGCTTCCAAACCTTGTGGAAACAGTTTTGGGAAGAGGCACTTTCCTGTTTCTGCATGACAATGCACCCGTGTACAAAGCGAGGTCCATACAGAAATGGTTTGTCTCGGTTGGTGTGCAAGAACTTGACTGGCCAGCACAGAGCCCTGACCTCAACCCCATCGAACACCTTTGGGATGAATTGGAACGCCGACTGCAAGCCAGGCCTAATCGCTCAACATCAGCACCCGACCTCACTAGTGCTCGTCGCTGAATGGAAGGAAATCCCAACAGCAATGTTCAAACATCTACTGGAATGCCTTCACAGAAGAGTGGAGGCTGTTATAGCAGCAAAGGGGGGACCAACTCCATGTTAATGCTCATGATTTTAAAATGAGATGTTCGACTAGCAGGTGTCCACATACTTTTGGTCATGTAGTGTGTGTTCTGGTCATTTTGAGCTGGCTAGCAAGCTAGATACTGTAGTAAAATTAGCTAACAGGCTAGCAAAAAAAACGAAACATTGTCTAGATAGTTGATTTTATTTGACTGGCTTTTAAGATTTACATATTTTCTAAATACATTTTAAATGGCTGTCATACAGACTGTTGGACCAGACTGATGAGATGTCGTACAGACTGTTGGACCAGACTGATGAGATGTCATACAGACTGTTGGACCAGACTGATGAGATGTCGTACAGACTGTTGGACCAGACTGATGAGATGTCATGCCGACTGTTGGACCAGACTGATGAGATGTCATGCCGACTGTTGGACCAGACTGATGAGATGTCATGCAGACTGTTGGACCAGACTGATGAGATGTCATGCAGACTGTTGGACCAGACTGATGAGATGTCATGCCGACTGTTGGACCAGACTGATGAGATGTCATGCCGACTGTTGGACCAGACTGATGAGATGTCATGCAGACTGTTGGACCAGACTGATGAGATGTCATGACTGTTGGACCAGACTGATGAGATGTCATGAGATGTCATGCCGACTGTTGGACCAGACTGATGAGATGTCATGCACTGTTGGACCAGACTGATGAGATGTCATGCCGACTGTTGGACCAGACTGATGAGATGTCATGCCGACTGTTGGACATGCAGACTGTTGGACCAGACTGATGAGATGTCATGCAGACTGTTGGACCAGACTGATGAGATGTCATGCCGACTGTTGGACCAGACTGATGAGATGTCATGCCGACTGTTGGACCAGACTGATGAGATGTCATGCAGACTGTTGGACCAGACTGATGAGATGTCATGCCGACTGTTGGACCAGACTGATGAGATGTCATGCAGACTGTTGGACCAGACTGATGAGATGTCATGCAGACTGTTGGACCAGACTGATGAGATGTCATGCAGACTGTTGGACCAGACTGATGAGATGTCATGCAGACTGTTGGACCAGACTGATGAGATGTCATGCAGACTGTTGGACCAGACTGATGAGATGTCATGCAGACTGTTGGACCAGACTGATGAGATGTCATGCAGACTGTTGGACCAGACTGATGAGATGTCATGCAGACTGTTGGACCAGACTGATATTCCAATTAAATCATATCAAGCTTTATTTATGCAGCACATTTCAGAAATGGAATGCAACGCAATGTGCCTTACATTCTGAAAATAAAATCTGAAATAGTTACTACACAACATACACAAGACAAAAAAACAAAAGACTGACACAAACTGAATGACCAAAAAGCACCCAAAGGAAAAGCAAAGTTAAAAATGTGTTTTAAGATATGTTATTCCCCCAGACTCTTTTAAATATGTCCACAGTTTCAGCCTCCCTCAGGTTCTCTGGCAGGCTGTTCCAGAGGCTGGGGGCTTAGTAACTAAAGGCTGCTTCTCCATGCCTCTTGGTCCTGGGCTTTGGGATAGTTAAAAGGCCAGAGGACCTGAGGGACCTACTGGGTACATAACTTAAAAGCATGTCTGACATGTATTGAGGTGCACCATCGTGGATTGATTTAAAAACCAATAGAAGAATCTTAAAATGAATTCTGTAACTCACAGTGCAGGGACCATTAAACCGGTGTAATGTGTGCTCTCCGTCTGGTCCTGGTCAGTACCCGTGCTGCAGAAATCTGTATGTTTTGCAGTTGACCAGACAGGAGAGCATTACGGTAGTCATGCCTGTTTGTAATGAAAACATGTATGAGTCTCTCTGTATCGGTCTGAGAGAGAAATGGCCTTGGCAATGTTCCTCATGGTAAAAAGCTATTTTGGTCACATTCCTAATGATTAAACATTTAGTTCAGAATCTAAAGTAAAACCTATGTTTTTTTTTTTTACCTAGTGTTTTATCTTTATTGCCTGTGCATTAAAATGTGCGGCCAGATTCTCTCTCTCTGTGCTTTGGTTACAACAGTAAGTCTCTCAGTCCTGTCTTGATTTAGCTGGAGGAAGTTGTGAGTACTTCCAAGTACTTAAATCACTACAGTGTAATACTTTATCCGTGGAGCTAAAATCCTCTGGTGAAAGATGTATGTAAAGACGTGTATCGTCTGCGTACCAGTGAAAAATAAATGACAAAAATTCGGACATCAAAAAATGAACTCTTGACCCCTTAAGTCCAAAACCAATTTAGAACTGGACCAGGAGAGGCCACCTCTCCAGCCTGTTCAGAAGAACATTGTGGACAACCGTGTTGAATGTAGCACTTAAATCTAAGGGTACAAAGACAGAGAGCTGTTTGGCATCTCTGTTGGCTCTAAGATCATGTACCACTTTAACCAAGGCTGTCTCTGTGATGTGGTGTGCACGAAAACCAAAATACAGTTGGCACTTAAAAAATAATTTAGCTGTTTGAACACCAATTTCTCCAGAACATTGCTTAGGAATGGAAGGTTGGATATTGGCTGAAAATAGCTAAGAGCTGAAGAATATAGATTACTTTTCTTCAGAAGAGGTTTCACCATAGCAGTTTTTAGTGCCGTGGGGAAAGTGCCTGTGGATAGCGAGTGATTAACAATAGCTTGCACTTCTTCAGATATATAATTGAAAACTGTTTTGAAGAAGGTGCTGGGGATAGGACCTAGAAGACTAGTAGAATACTTAAATTGTTATATCACTTTCCTGAGCATGTCTGTGTCAACCAGTGAAAATAAATCCATAGTGCCTTTGCGTGGTAGGCTAGGGCACATATAGAACTTCTCATCAGCTCTTGCTTGACTGATACACAGCCTAATCTTATCTCTGAAATATGCCACAAACTCACCACATTTAGATGTGGAGGAAAGTTTACATCGGTTTGAGAGGGTAGGATTTATCAGGCCATCATTGGTTGAGATCTACCCCGCCTGGCATTTCTAATTGCCTTCTTACACTTAAAAATACGATTGTAACGCAACAAACTGTGGAAAAAAAGTCAAGGGTCTGAATACTTTCCTGAAGGCAAGTTGTTCTCTCACAATATCATAATGGATCTGCAACTTTGACTTTGTACACTTCTGCTCTGCTCTGCCTTCCTACAATTTCTCTTTCATTGATTAGTTTCCTCACTCATCCAAGGGGTTCTCTGTTTGGATGTGGCCTTTCTTATCTTTACTGGAGCCGCGGCATCAATAGTTGCCATTCATTTTCTATTATAGTTAACTAAATTGTCACAAGAGGAAGGCAGAATAAGTGATGGTAATAACCAGGCCCAGTAGAAAGCCCCTTGGTAATAACTAGGCCCAGTGGTTGTAGAGGGTGCAGCAGGTCAGTACCTCAGGAGTAATGTCAGTTGGCTTTTCATAACCGAGCATTCAGAGGATGAGAGAGAGAGAGAGAGAGTGTATCCCAAATTGCACATTATTTCCTACATAGTGCCCTACTTTTGACAAGAGCGCTTTGGCCTTCCCTCTAATGGCTAACATTAAAATTTAAGAAGGATTAGGCTGATCCTAGATCTGTGCCTTACTGAAACTTCTATCTAACTTCTACCGGGATCGGTGTGAAACATAACACTGAGGGAGATTGAAGAGAGAGATGAAAACAGCAGGTCAGGGACAAGGTAGCACATCGGTGAACAGGTCAGGGTTGAAAACAGTTGAAACCGGAGCAGCAGCATGAACAGGTGGACTGGGGACAGCTAGGAGTCATCAGGCCAGGTAGTCCTCAGGCATGATCCTAGGGCTCAGGTCCTCCGGGAGGGGAGGGAGAGAGAATTAGAGGGAGCATACTTACATTCACACAGGACACCAGATAGGACAGGAGAATTACACCAAATATATCAGACCGACCCGGCACATAGACTATTGCACCATAGATACTGGAGGCTGAGACAAGAGGGGTCGGGGGACACTGTGGCCCCATCCCACGATACCCCCAGACAGGGCCAACCAGGCAGGATATAACCCTACCCATTTTGCCAAAGCACAGCCCCTACACCACTAGAGGGATATCAACAGACCACCAACTTACTACCCTGAGACAAGGCTGAGTATAGGCCATGAAGATAGCCTCCACCGCACAAGCCTGAGGGGATGCAAAACCAGACAGGAAGATCCCGTCTGTGACTCAACCCACTCAAGTGACACACCCCTACTAGGGACTACATGGAAGAACACTAGTAAACCAATGATCCAGCCCCTAATATGGTCAGAGGCTGAGACTCCCAGTGGAGAGAGGGGAGCCGGCAAGGCAGAGACAGCAAGGGCGGTTCTTCACTCCAGTGCATTGACGTTCACCTTCACACTACTGGACTACACTCAATCATAGGACCTACTGAAGAGATTTAGTCTTCAGTAAAGACTTAAAGGTCCAGACCGAGTTTTCGTCTCTCACATGGAAAGGCAGACCATTCCATAAAAATGGAGCTCTATAGGAGAGAGCCCTGCCTCCAGCTGTTTGCTTAGAAATTCTAGGGGCAATAAGGAGGCCTGCGTCTTGTGACCGTAGCGTATGTACGGCAGGACCAAATCGGAAAGATAGGTAGGAGCCCATTAGCAGTAAAACCTTGAAATCAGCCCTTGCCTTAACAGGAAGACAGTGTAGAGAGGCTAGCACTGGAGTAATATGATCACATTTTTTGGTTCTAGTCAGGATTCTATCAGCCGTGTTTAGCACTAACTGAAGTTTATTTAGTGCTTTATCCGGGTAGCCGGAAAGAAGAGCATTGCAGTAGTCTAACCTAGAAGTAACAAAAGCATGGATTCATTTTTCTGCATCATTTTTGGACAGAAAATTTCTGATTTTTGCAATGTTACATAGTTGGAAAAAAGCTGTCCTTGAAACAGTCTTGATATGTTCGTCAAAAGAGAGATCAGGATCCAGAGTAACGCCAATGTCCTTCACAGTTTTATTTGAGACGACTGTACAACCATTAAGATTCATTGTCAGATCCAACTGGTAGACCCCTATGCTTCTTGGGACCTAGAACTAGAATCTCTGTTTTGTCCGAGTTTAAAAGTAAAACATTTGCCGCCATCCACTTCCTTATGTCTGAAACACAGGCTTCTAGGGCAGGCAATTTTGGGGCTTCACCATGTTTCATCAAAATGTACAGCTGTGTGTCATCCACATAGCAGTGAAAGTTGACATTGTGTTTCCCGAATGACATCACCAAGAGGTAGAAGATATAGTGAAAACAATAGTGGTCCTAAAACAGAACCTTGAGGAACGCCGAAACTTACAATTGATTTGTCAGAGGACAAACCATCCACAGAGACAAACTAATATCTTTCCAACAAATGCTCTAAACCAGCCAAGAAGTTGTCCGTGTAGACCAATTAAGGTTTCCAATCTCTCCAAAAGAATGTGTGTGATTGATGGTGTCAAAAGCAGCACTAAGGTCTAGGAGCACGAGGGCAGGTCGGACCCCATTAAAAGGTCAGTTACCACCTTAATAAATGTAATTTGGTGGTGCTGTAATAGCGAGGCGAGCCAGTTGAACATATTGATACCGGGGATATTGTTGGCTTCTGCGTGCTCCTGAAGTGCTGTGGCCCTGTGTGCTCCTGAAGTGCTGTGGCCCTGTGTGCTCCTGAAGTGCTGTGGCCCTGTGTGCTCCTGAAGTGCTGTGGCCCTGTGTGCTCTTTCATGAGTTTTGTGTTTTTATTCATTTCTTTCTGGCACCTACCTGAGAGGCATGAGGCCTGTGTGGCATTGTACTGTTAAAATCATCCCAGTGTGGAGATGAAACACCTGTGTGTTGCAAAGCCACATTCTGTCAGTTCTCTCTGCTCTACCTACGCTTTTTAAATGGTCTGATGTTGGTAATAGTCATACATTTGTGAATTCATTTCTCCTCTTTTTAATGCTTTTTATGCCATTGTTTACCACTTCAATGTCCTTTAATCTGTAGTTTGAATCATATATAACACATTTTGTTTCACTATATTACATATTCAACAATAAACACATCACACAACACTTTACAAATATGAATCTTGCCATCAAATCATGTTTGTCAGCTTCTATCCTGGTTAATAACATTTAATAAAATGTAGGTTTTCAGCACTCAAGTCCACTTTACACGCATAATTAATACACACCCGAGGTTGACGAGTTCTGATTTCACTCAACTTTTGAATAAAGGAACCATTTCCAGATCATAGTCAAATCAAATCATATCAAATTTATTTATATAGCCCTTCGTACATCAGCTGATATCTCAAAGTGCTGTACAGAAACCCAGTCTAAAACCCCAAACAGCAAGCACTGCAGGTGTAGAAGCACGGTGGCTAGGAAAAACTCCCTAGAAAGGCCAGAACCTAGGAAGAAACCTAGAGAGGAACCAGGCTATGGGGGGTGGGCCAGTCCTCTTCTGGCTGTGCCGGGTGGAGAGGAACCAGGCTATGAGGGGTGGGCCAGTCCTCTTCTGGCTGTACTGGGTGGAGAGGAACCAGGCTATGAGGGGTGGGCCAGTCCTCTTCTGGCTGTACCGGGTGGAGAGGAACCAGGCTATGAGGGGTGGGCCAGTCCTCTTCTGGCTGTACCGGGTGGAGAGGCACCAGGCTGTGAGGGGTGGCCAGTCCTCTTCTGGCTGTACCGGGTGGAGAGGAACCAGGCTATGAGGGGTGGGCCAGTCCTCTTCTGGCTGTACTGGGTGGAGAGGAACCAGGCTATGAGGGGTGGGCCAGTCCTCTTCTGGCTGTACCGGGTGGAGAGGAACCAGGCTATGAGGGGTGGGCCAGTCCTCTTCTGGCTGTACCGGGTGGAGAGGAACCAGGCTATGAGGGGTGGGCCAGTCCTCTTCTGGCTGTACTGGGTGGAGAGGAACCAGGCTATGAGGGGTGGGCCAGTCCTCTTCTGGCTGTACCGGGTGGAGAGGAACCAGGCTATGAGGGGTGGGCCAGTCCTCTTCTGGCTGTACTGGGTGGAGAGGAACCAGGCTATGAGGGGTGGGCCAGTCCTCTTCTGGCTGTACCGGGTGGAGAGGAACCAGGCTATGAGGGGTGGGCCAGTCCTCTTCTGGCTGTACTGGGTAGAGAGGAACCAGGCTATGAGGGTGGGCCAGTCCTCTTCTGGCTGTACCGGGTGGAGAGGAACCAGGCTATGAGGGGTGGGCCAGTCCTCTTCTGGCTGTACCGGGTGGAGAGGAACCAGGCTATGAGGGGTGGGCCAGTCCTCTTCTGGCTGTACTGGGTGGAGAGGAACCAGGCTATGAGGGGTGGGCCAGTCCTCTTCTGGCTGTACTGGGTGGAGAGGAACCAGGCTATGAGGGGTGGGCCAGTCCTCTTCTGGCTGTGCCGGGTGGAGAGGAACCAGGCTATGAGGGGTGGGCCAGTCCTCTTCTGGCTGTACTGGGTGGAGAGGAACCAGGCTATGAGGGGTGGGCCAGTCCTCTTCTGGCTGTACCGGGTGGAGAGGAACCAGGCTATGAGGGGTGGGCCAGTCCTCTTCTGGCTGTGCCGGGTGGAGATTATAACAGAACATGACCAAGATTACCCCAAACTAATGATAACAATACATACATCATTTTAGCAAACATTTAAAAAGGAAACATAAAATAATCCAAATGATTATATTTTAGACATATTGAAAAACAAAAGATTATACTATAGAACTGCTAATTTACTTGCATAAAAAGACTATGGATTTATTTGAGAAGATTCAACATCATGAAGCAACATTGGATGACATGATGAAGGTGTGGTAGAGAAGATGTCTGTTTCCCTCTCCTCCTTCATCAGTGGTGCTGGTTTTCTCCCCTTCATCAGTGGTGCTGGTTTCCTCCCCTTCATCAGTGGTGCTGGTTTTCTCCCCCTCATCAGTGGTGCTGGTTTTCCTCCCCTCCTTCATCAGTGGTGTTGGTTTTCCTCCCTCCTTCATCAGTGGTGTTGGTTTTCTCCCTTTCATCAGTGGTGCTGGTTTTCTCCCCTTCATCAGTGGTGCTGGTTTTCCTCTCCCCTTCCTCAGTGGTGCTGGTTCCTCCCCTTCATCAGTGGTGCTGGTTTCCTCCCCTTCATCAGTGGTGCTGGTTTTCTCCCCTTCATCAGTGGTGCTGGTTTCCTCCCCTTCATCAGTGGTGCTGGTTTCCCCCTTCATCAGTGGTGCTGGTTTCCTCCCTTCATCAGTGGTGCTGGTTTCCTCCTTCATCAGTGGTGCTGGTTTCCTCCCCTTCATCAGTGGTGCTGGTTTTCTCCCCTTCATCAGTGGTGCTGGTTTCCTCCCCTTCATCAGTGGTGCTGGTTTCCTCCCTCCATCAGTGGTGCTGGTTTCCTCCCCTTCATCAGTGGTGCTGGTTTCCTCCCCTTCATCAGTGGTGCTGGTTTCCTCCCCTTCATCAGTGGTGCTGGTTTCCTCCCCTTCATCAGTGGTGCTGGTTTCCTCCCCTTCATCAGTGGTGCTGGTTTCCTCCTCCATCAGTGGTGCTGGTTTCCTCCTTCATCAGTGGTGCTGGTTTCCTCCCTCCATCAGTGGTGCTGGTTTCCTCCCTCCATCCGTGGTGCTGGTTTCCTCCTTCATCAGTGGTGCTGGTTTCCTCCTCCATCAGTGGTGCTGGTTTCCTCTCCTTCATCAGTGGTGCTGGTTTCCTCCCCTTCATCAGTGGTGCTGGTTTCCTCCCCTTCATCAGTGGTGCTGGTTTCCTCCCTTCATCAGTGGTGCTGGTTTCCTCCCTTCATCAGTGGTGCTGGTTTCCTCCCTCCATCAGTGGTGCTGGTTTCCTCCTTCATCAGTGGTGCTGGTTTCCTCCCTCCATCAGTGGTGCTGGTTTCCTCCCTCCATCAGTGGTGCTGGTTTCCTCCCCTTCATCAGTGGTGCTGGTTTCTTCCCTCCATCAGTGGTGGTGCTGGTTTCCTCCTTCCTTCATCAGTGGTGCTGGGTTCCTCCCCTTCATCAGTGGTGCTGGTTTCCTCCCCTTCATCAGTGGTGCTGGTTTCTTCCCTCCATCAGTGGTGCTGGTTTCCTCCCTCCATCAGTGGTGCTGGTTTCTTCCCTCCTTCATCCGTGGTGCTGTTTCAACATAGCATTAGAAGAGTCCTGTGAACATCAGTGATGAACAACACCATCTTTCTAATTGATCATTTTGACAAATTAGCATGAAATGAAATCTATTGGAATGACAGCATCACCCCCATAAACTCTATTAAAAAAATCAGTCAAACATGTGGCCATGACGTGTAGAAGCTGTTATTGACTAAAGGGAATATTTTAATCATGAATACATAGAAAACATTGTTCCCATGTACAATAGATTGAGGAGATGTGTTAATTAGAAAAAGTTTGGTGTATTGTATTGGGATGATAGTCATGGATAATGACAGATGGTACTTATCCTAGAGAATAATTTAAATTGAAATGTAATCAGCTACAGACCAGCTAAATATTCACACTGGGAAAAGGAGGATGAACAACTCCGACACAACACTTAGTGTTCTTATTACAAATTCATGACTATTGGTCTCACATTAAATCAGGCTCCCTGATCAACAGACATAAAGTGGTTTACAGATACCCAGCCTAAAACCCCTAAAGAGCAAGCAATGCAGAGGGCAGAAGCACAGCGACTAGCTGAGCTTGATCAGCTAAGGTGGGGGTGGGGGGGTGGGGGGGGGTCAGGGTCAGTGGGGGCATGCCAAGGTTAAATCAAATCAAGTCATCAAATTTGTCACATACAGTGGGGCAAAAAAGTATTTAGTCAGCCACCAATTGTGCAAGTTCTCCCACTTAAAATGATGAGAGAGGCCTGTAATTTTCATCATAGGTACACTTCAACTATGACAGACAAAATGAGAAAACGAAATCCAGAAAATCACATTATAGGATTTTTGATGAATTTATTTGCAAATGATGGTGGAAAATAAGTATTTGGTCAATAACAAAAGTTTATCTCAATACTTTGTTATATACCCTTTGTTGGCAATGACAGAGGTCAAACATTTTCTGTAAGTCTTCACAAGGTTTTCACACACTGTTGCTCGTATTTTGGCCCATTCCTCCATGCAGATCTCCTCTAGAGCAGTGATGTTTTGGGGCTGTTGCTGGGCAACACGGACTTTCAACTCCCTCCAAAGATTTTCTATGGGGTTGAGATCTGGAGACTGGCTAGGCCACTCCAGGACCTTGAAATGCTTCTTATGAAGCCACTCCTTTTGTTGCCCGGGCGGTGTGTTTGGGATCATTGTCATGCTGAAAGACCCAGCCACGTTTCATCTTCAATGCCCTTGCTGATGGAAGGAGGTTTTCACTCAAAATCTCACAATACATGGCCCCATTCATTCTTTCCTTTACACGGATCAATCGTCCTGGTCCCTTTGCAGAAAAACAGCCCCAAAGCATGATGTTTCCACCCCCATGCTTCACAGTAGTTATGGTGTTCTTTGGATGCAACTCAGCATTCTTTGTCCTCCAAACACGACGAGTTGAGTTTTTACCAAAAAGTTATATTTTGGTTTCATCTGACCATACGACATTCTCCCAATCTTCTTCTGGATCATCCAAATGCTCTCTAGCAAACTTCAGACGGGCCTGGACATATACTGGTTTAAGCAGGGGGACACGTCTGGCACTGCAGGATTTGAGTCCCTGGCGGCGTAGTGTGTTCCTGATGGTAGGCTTTGTTACTTTGGTCCCAGCTCTCTGCAGGTCATTCACTAGGTCCCCCCGTGTGGTTCTGGGATTTTTGCTCACCGTTGTTATGATCATTTTGACCCCACGGGGTGAGATCTTGCGTGGAGCCCCAGATTGAGGGAGATTATCAGTGGTCTTGTATGTCTTCCATTCCTAATAATTGCTCCCACAGTTGATTTCTTCAAACCAAGCTGCTTACTTATTGCAGATTCAGTCTTCCCAGCCTGGTGCAGGTCTACAATTTTGCTTCTGGTGTCCTTTGACAGCTCTTTGGTCTTGGCCATAGTGAAGTTTGGAGTGTGAGTGTTTGAGGTTGTGGACAGGTGTCTTTTATACTGATAACAAGTTCAAACAGGTGCCATTAATACAGGTAACGAGTGGAGGACAGAGGAGCCTCTTAAAGAAGAAGTTACATGTCTGTGAGAGCCAGAAATCGTGCTTGTTTATAGTTGATCAAATATTTATTTTCCACCATAATTTGCAAATAAATTCATTAAAAATCCTACAATGTGATTTTCTGCATTTTCCCCCCCTCATTTTGTCTGTCATAGTTGAAGTGTACCTATGATGAAAATTACAGGCCTCTCTCATCTTTTTAAGTGGTAGAATTTGCACAATTGGTGGCTGACTAAATACTTTTTTTGCCCCACTGTACACATGGTTAGCAGATGCTTGTGCTTCTAGTTCCGACCGTGCAGTAATATCCAACGAGTAATATAACCTAACAATTTCACAACAACTACCTTATACACACAAGTGTAAAGGAATGAATATGTACATAAAAAAATATATGAATGAGTGATGGTACAGAGCGGCATAGGCAAGATACAGTAGATGGTATTGAGTACAGTATGTACATATGAGATGAATAATGTAAGGTATGTAAACATTATATGAAGTGGCATTGTTTAAAGTGGCTAGTGATACATTTATTACATCAATTTTCCCATTATTAAAGTGGCTAGAGATGATAGAGTTGAGTCAGTATGTTGGCAGCAGCCACTCAATGTTAGTGGTGGCTGTTTAACAGTCTGATGGCCTTGAGATATAAGCTGTTTTTCAGTCTCTCGGTCCCTGCTTTGATGCACCTTGCCTTCTGGATAATAGCGGGGTGAACAGGCAGTGGCTCGGGTGGTTGTCCTTCATGATCTTCATGGCCTTCCTGTGACATCGGGTGCTGTAGGTGTCATGGAGGGCAGGTAGTTTGCCCCCGGTGATGCGTTGTGCAGACCTCACTACCCTCTGGAGAGCCTCACGGTTGATGGCTGTGATGCAGCCTGACAGGATACTCTCGATTGTGCATCTGTAAAAGTTTGTCAGGGTTTTGGGTGAAAAGCCACATTTCTTCTGCCCCCTGAGGTTGAAGAGGCGCTGTTGTGCCTTCCTCACCACGCTGTCTGTGTGGACTATTTTCAATTTGTCTGTGATTTGTAAGCCGAGGAACTTAAAACTTTTCACCTTCTCCACTGTTGTCCCGTCGATGTGGATGAGGGGGGTGCTCGCTCTGCTGTTTCCTTGATATTGGCGCGAACTGGAACACGCTGTCGTACATGTCGTAAACATACGTAATGGGTGACATGTCTTGTGAGAACGCAGGCCATGGAAGAACTGGGACATTTTCAGTTTCCAGGAATTGTGTGCAGATTCTTGCGAACTTGGGGCCGTGCATTATAATGCTGAAACATGAGATGGTGGCGGGCGGATGAATGGCACGACAATGGGCCTCAGGATCTCATCACTGTGTCTCCGTGCATTCAAATTGCCATTGAAAAAATGCAATTGTGTTCGTTGTCCGTAGCTTATGCCTGCCCATACCATAACCCCACCGCCACCTTTAGGCACTCTGTTCACAACGACATCAGCATACCGCTCGCCTACACAACGCCATACACGTGGTCTGTGGTTATGAGGCCGGTTGGACATACTGGCAAATTCTCTAAAACAGCGGCTTATGATAGAAAAATGAACATTGAACATCTGGCAATAGCTCTGGAGGACATTCCCTCAGTCAGCATACTAATTGCACACTGCCTCCAAACTTGAGACATCTGTGACATTGTGTTGTGTGACACAACTGCACATTTTAGTGTGGACTTTTGTTGTTCCTAGCACAAGGTGCACCTGTCAAATCCAATTGTATTTGTCACATGTGCCGAATACAACAGGTGTAGACCTTACCGTGAAATGCTTACCTACAAGCCCCTAACCAACAATGCTATTTTATGAAAATAGAGTTAAGAAAATATTTACTATATAAAGTAAAGTAAAAAATTAAAAATTAACACAATAAAATAACAATAAGGAGTCTATATACAGGGGGTACCGATACCAAGTCAATGTGTGTGTAACGGTTCTCTTGTGGTGAAGGAGAGGAGGACCAAAACGCAGCGTGGTGGTTATTCATGTTTCTTTAATGAAGACGCTATACATGAATAAACTAACGAAAACAATAAACGTGAGAACTCAAAACAGCCCTATCTGGTGCAAAACACAAAGACAGGAACAATCACCCACAAACACACAGTGAAACCCAGGCTACCTAAATATGGTTCCCAATCAGAGACAATGACTAACACCTGCCTCTGATTGAGAACCATATCAGGCCAAACACAGAAACAGACAAACTAGACACACAACATAGAATGCCCACTCAGATCACACCCTGACCAAACAAACATAGAAACATACAAAGCAAACTATGGTCAGGGTGTGACAGTGTGGGTGAACAGGTTAGTCGAGGTAATTTGTTAGGGGTAAAGTGACTATGCATAGATAATAAACAGCGAGTAGCAGCAGTGTAAAAACAACACTTCCAAGTATATAAGTTCTGGATGGCAGGAAGCTTGGTCCCAGTGATGTACTGGGCTGTACACATTACCCTCTGTAGCTCCTTACGGTCGGAGGCCAGGCAGTTGCCATACCAGGCGGTGATCCAACCTGTCAGGATGCTCTCGATGGTGCAGCTGTAGAATTCTTTGAGGATCTGAGGACCCATGCCAAATATTTTTTGTCTCCTGAAGGGGAAAAGGCTTTGTCGTGCCCTCTTCTCAACATTCTTGGTGTGTTTTGACCATGACAGTTTGTTGGTGATGTGGACAGGGGGTTTCACCAGCCTCTACCACATTTAGCTAGTGAGGAGGGTTACAGGGGGTTTCACCAGCCTCTACCACATTTAGCTAATGAGGAGGGTTACAGGGGGGTTCACCTGCCTCTACCACATTTAGCTAGTGAGGAGGGTTACAGGGGGTTTCACCAGCCTCTACCACATTTAGCTAGTGAGGAGGGTTACAGGGGTTTCACCAGCCTCTACCACATTTAGCTAATGAGGAGGGTTACAGGGGGTTCACCTGCCTCTACCACATTTAGCTAGTGAGGAGGGTTACAGGGGTTTCACCAGCCTCTACCACATTTAGCTAGTGAGGAGGGTTACAGGGGGTTTCACCAGCCTCTACCACATTTAGCTAATGAGGAGGGTTACAGGGGGTTCACCTGCCTCTACCACATTTAGCTAGTGAGGAGGGTTACAGGGGTTTCACCAGCCTCTACCACATTTAGCTAGTGAGGAGGGTTACAGGGGTTTCACCAGCCTCTACCACATTTAGCTAATGAGGAGGGTTACAGGGGGTTCACCTGCCTCTACCACATTTAGCTAGTGAGGAGGGTTACAGGGGTTTCACCAGCCTCTACCACATTTAGCTAGTGAGGAGGGTTACAGGGGTTTCACCTGCCTCTACCACATTTAGCTAATGAGGAGGGTTACAGGGGGTTCACCTGCCTCTACCACATTTAGCTAGTGAGGAGGGTTACAGGGGTTTCACCAGCCTCTACCACATTTAGCTAGTGAGGAGGGTTACAGGGGTTTCACCAGCCTCTACCACATTTAGCTAGTGAGGAGGGTTACAGGGGTTTCACCAGCCTCTACCACATTTAGCTAGTGAGGAGGGTTACAGGGGGTTTCACCTGCCTCTACCACATTTAGCTAGTGAGGAGGGTTACAGGGGGTTTCACCTGCCTCTACCACATTTAGCTAGTGAGGAGGGTTACAGGGGGTTTCACCAGCCTCTACCACATTTAGCTAGTGAGGAGGGTTACAGGGGGTTTCACCTGCCTCTACCACATTTAGCTAGTGAGGAGGGTTACAGGGGGTTTCACCAGCCTCTACCACATTTAGCTAGTGAGGAGGGTTACAGGGGGTTTCACCTGCCTCTACCACATTTAGCTAGTGAGGAGGGTTACAGGGGGTTTCACCTGCCTCTACCACATTTAGCTAGTGAGGAGGGTTACAGGGGGTTTCACCTGCCTCTACCACATTTAGCTAGTGAGGAGGGTTACAGGGGGGTTCACCTGCCTCTACCACATTTAGCTAATGAGGGAAAACCCTGGTTGGCTAGTACAATGTAAGGGTTTAATCCCAATACTTTCTCCTTCCTGCTGAAGTGTGCACTTGTTCACTAAATGTAAAAGCATTGGATTGGTGTTGGCCTAAATGGAGTTTCCATATGCCAGTCATTTCCTTTCAGTTCTGTGAAGGGAAGTGAACGAGTGCACACCTCGTGAGACAGGAGAGGTTATTGGGAGTGTGTAAGCTATCCTCATCTTCTCCCTTTTCTGAGCATAAATATAAACCACTAGGTTATTCGACTAAGAATCCCAATCCAACATGATATGAAGATATCAGTTTTCATCTCACTATGACTTGTTATAGGAGACTGGTCCTAAAAACCAGACATTAAACTTCACCACTTGAGTTATTGACCCTGATTTAAATAGACGCTATCAATTAACTGTGCATTGAAATGTGAAACATTTCCTCTTTTGTGATAAACTGTTCAACACACACACACACACACACACACACACACACACACACACACACACACACACACACACACACACACACACACACACACACACACACACACACACACACACACACACACACACACAGTTGTTTTGTTGCTTATTCTGCAATTTTGGAGACGAATATTGAATTATTAAACTCACTGTTGGGAATTGAAAATCTGTTAAGTAATTAAACTATTGATTGAGGTAATTAATTAACTCAAATGTTTGGTTGAAAGCACAATGATGCAATGTATGCTGTTGCTATCTTATTTAGCTTGGTTGCTATCTTGTATAGCTTGGTTGCTCTCTTATATAGCTTGGTTGCTATCTTGTATAGCTTGGTTGCTCTCTTATATAGCTTGGTTGCTCTCTTATATAGCTTGGTTGCTATCTTTTAAAGCTTGGTTTCTATCTTGTTTAGCTTGGTTGCTATCTTATTTAGCGTGGTTGCTATCTTATTTAGCTTGGTTGCTATCTTATTTAGCTTGGTTGCTATCTTGTATAGCTTGGTTGTTATCTTATTTAGCTTGGTTGCTATCTTATTTAGCTTGGTTGCTCTCTTATATAGCTGTTGCTATCTTATTTAGCTTGGTGGTTATCTTATTTAGCTTTGTTGCTATCTTATTTAGCTTGGTGGTTATCTTATATAGCTTTGTTGCTATCCGATCTGAACAGCCATTCAGTGGTCCTGCTAGAATCAGAGCAGAAGAGGACATGAGCAAAATTGAAAAAACAGACAATAGTGAAATACTTAACAACATAATAAAGAAATAAGACGATGATGAGAATATATTATGTAGTTACCACTTTTACCAACCTAATCTGTATATTTCTCAGAAGAATGTATCTTCTTCAGGATTGCTCTGTCTTTGGCCAGCTTCTCCATGAACTCCTGGCAGGGGAGGTTGAAGTTTGTCTTCACAATAAGCATAGCCTTGATGGCAGGAACAGTGAACCTATTTCTTGCTGCCGTCCATATATCATTCATTTGGGAGAACACTCTCTCGACTGGTGCATTACTTCCAGGTAAGCACATGACAACAGGCGCTAATCTAGCCAGGTTAGTGTGTGGGATGCCGTTCTCTTTGAAGTGGGTAACCACCGTGCTCCATCTCTGACTAAGCGGTGTCTCAGATGTTTTCCATTCTTCAAGCGATCCCCCCTTTAGGAACTCTTGCAGGCCAGAAAACTCGTCACACAAGGCCTCCTCATTGATGGTCACATGGGGGCATTTTTCCTGCAGTGTGCCTGCTGCCTTCTGGATCTCTTCACGCTGAGGTTGCCTTTTTAAAAGGAGACAATGTAAATGTTTTAGATTATCTGTGTGCTTTCCCCAATGCTTGCAAGTAGTTCACAGCCGTAGTGAAGAACGATCGGGATGTTTTGAGAAAGCTCTCTTTAGACATGACTCCATTGTCCTCTAGCTCTCTCAGAAGTCCTCTGACCAAAAAACGGAATGAAGTTGTCATCACGTCTTGCAGTGAATTTTGCCTCAACGTTTCTCAGAATTGCAGTGGACTCCACAGCACAGTGGTCCTGGCCTCTAAGCACCTTGATCGTGTCACTGAATACGGTCAGGTTTCCATGGACAAAGGCCAGCCAAAGTTCAGTCAGTGGATCTTTGAACATTGTTAGCAAGACAACAGGCTATTTGTCTTCAGAAAGAAAAAGGATTTCAATGGGCCATACCTTTTCAGCACTCTTTCTAGAGCAGGGAGCATGGACACCCAGCGAACATTGCTGTGTCCTAAAATGTTATGGTACTTCTGGCCAACAAACTCACAAAAGCTCTTCAGTCTTTCTACTCTGATGGTGAAAATATGAAAATATCTTTGTGAACAGGTACTCAACATCAAGGGGAATCATATCCAAAGCTGTTCTGGCCGTGTTATGAATGACGTGGGCAGGACAACCTCAGCCAATCACCTCCCACTGCAGAGCATTTTTAACTTTGGTATGGACATTAGAAGTCGACCGATTATGATTTATCAACGCAGAAAAAGTTTGCTACCGGTTAATCGGCCGGTTAATTGTTTTGCTTGTTGTAATAATGACAATTACAACAATACTGAATGAACACTTATTTCAACTTAATATAATACATCAATAAAATCAATTTAGCCTCAAATAAATAATGAAACATGTTCAATTTGGTTTAAATAATGCAAAAACAAAGTGTTGTCGGCAGAGAAGGCCACGTTACACTTTTGGATGACCAGCAGGACCTCAGCTGCAATCTCCTCTGCTGTGTCTCCTTTCAATTCAACAAAATCAAGCAGGTTTGTTTCCACAGATGTGCTGCCATCATATATCTGACAATATCTGACTACTACTGGCAGCAGCTTTACATGTCCATGATTGGACACATCAATGGACAGGGACACAAATTCAACCTGGTCTAGGTCCTGTGTTACCAAAGTAGTTGCCCATGTTGCTAACACGTTACTCACTGTGGCGTCACATTTTGTCCTAGCACATGTAAACTTTGGCTCATAAAGCTTTCGTGTCAGTTGTGCTGTGCAGTCCATAGATCTGTAACTATGATTGTGTCGGATAGTGTGGTGTGCAAAGACACCCTCCTGCACAGCTAAACCATATTCTTCTTGGGGAGGCTCTACCTTCTTGAAGAATGTGGTGACAGAGGGCAAACCAACACGGGCAATCAGAGAGGCTTTATGCTTTTTAGTCTGATGTTCTACCACTGCCGTTATTCTCCGGCAGCCTATTGAAAAAGAGGAATTACAAAGGGTGCAGTGAACCATTCTGTCGTCTTGACCTGAGCGTATAAAAGGACATTCTCTCATCATGTTGTCATTAAAATGGCATTTCTGTTTCTGGGAAAGAGCCATTGTACCTCCTCTGTCTGCTCTTCTTCACTCTCCTTGTGTCACTCTTCTTAATCTTAAACTTTTTCCTCTCCTCCAATCGTCTTCCTGCTCTTTCTCCAATCGTCTTCCTGCTCTTCCTCCAATCGTCTTCCTGCTCTTCCTCCAATCGTCTTCCTGTTCTTCCTCCAATCGTCTTCCTGTTCTTCCTCCAATCGTCTTCCTGCTCTTTCTCCAATCGTCTTCCTGTTCTTCCTCCAATCGTCTTCCTGTTCTTCCTCCAATCGTCTTCCTGCTCTTTCTCCAATCGTCTTCCTGTTCTTTCTCCAATCGTCTTCCTGCTCTTTCTCCAATCGTCTTCCTGTTCTTTCTCCAATCGTCTTCCTGCTCTTTCTCCAATCGTCTTCCTGTTCTTCCTCCAATCGTCTTCCTGCTCTTCCTCCAATCGTCTTCCTGTTCTTCCTCCAATCGTCTTCCTGTTCTTCCTCCAATCGTCTTCCTGTTCTTCCTCCAATCGTCTTCCTGTTCTTCCTCCAATCGTCTTCCTGTTCTTTCTCCAATCGTCTTCCTGCTCTTCCTCCAATCGTCTTCCTGTTCTTCCTCCAATCGTCTTCCTGCTCTTCCTCCAATCGTCTTCCTGCTCTTCCTCCAATCGTCTTCCTGCTCTTTCTCCAATCGTCTTCCTGCTCTTCCTCCAATCGTCTTCCTGTTCTTCTTCACTCATCTTCCTGTTCTTCTTCACTCATCTTCCTGCTCTTTCTCCAATCGTCTTCCTGCTCTTTCTCCAATCGTCTTCCTGCTCTTTCTCCAATCGTCTTCCTGCTCTTCCTCCAATCGTCTTCCTGTTCTTCTTCACTCATCTTCCTGTTCTTCTTCACTCATCTTCCTGCTCTTTCTCCAATCGTCTTCCTGCTCTTCCTCCAATCGTCTTCCTGCTCTTCCTCCAATCGTCTTCCTGCTCTTCTTCACTCATCTTCCTGTTCTTCTTCAATCGTCTTCCTGCTCTTCTTCACTCATCTTCCTGATCTTTCTTCCTTTCCTTCTCTTCACCTTTCCACCTCACTCTTCCACACTCTCCTCACTTCACTCTTTTTACTCCCTTAATCTTTCCTTCTTCTAATCCAATCTTTAATAATAAATAGTCCACTATTAGATATAATACTTTGGTTATCAGATTCCCATTGCTTGCCTCATTTTTGTATTTTATCTCAAACATTGTTTGGAATAATAAATTGGCAGGCTTTGTAATCATATCTTTACCTTTCCTCCTCTATCTATTTCACTCTTCTTTCTATCCAGTCTTCCTCCTCTCCTTTCTCTCCACTCTCTAACAGAAAACATTATGCTAATGTTATCCATGAAAATGTCTAAATATATTTTCACACAACTTCTTATAATGCCAAACCATTAAAATTGTAATCTACAAATAAATATTCTCAGAATTGTGCATGAATTTAATATAATCATATTTTCAAAATAGCCCGTCCACTGAATGTTTACACGTGAACGTTTTTTAACCTAGTTAACGTAAACTCGTACATCGCCTTGGTCCGTACAATTGCCCTTATTTTAGCGCCCCAAAAACGTAATACTTCCAGATCAACTGTAATGTCAATACTATTGTAAAGCACAATTTTTCCCCTTTTCCAACAGAATCAATTACATGACCCTCACGCTGGCTGTTTCTGCATAATTCAAGCAGGCAATGAGCCCTGTCGGGTCTTTTTAAAAATGGCGGGTGGGGAAGCGAAACTAATGCGTGATAGTGAGAAGGAGAGATGTGTGGAAAAATGGCTTTTTTTCACTCGATCTGTCCAACTTATCACCTTATCGCCTCTAAAATGTAAATAAAACACTATAAAGAGTTTATATAATGTGTGATTACATACCTATTTGAAGGTTTGTGTTGAATTTGAATCAGGTTTTTAGGGCGGTGCTAAAGTGATCTTAGAAGTAAACAGCGGCTTTGAGAATGATGAGCGCATGCAATGACGACGCAAAAAATGACTCGGTATCCCCCTTACCCCGTCACTGTCCATTTCTTGTTTTTAAACGATGATAGAAGTGCTACACCTGGTGGAGAGAGATTGTAAAACAGAAATAGTTGCTTTATGCGTGCTGTGCGTTACGGAAAACAAACATTCTTTCCCATTGACACCCTGTGTAAAAGAGCCAACTTTGTCGTCAATTTCTTTTGCTATACAGAAATAACTAAGCATGCCGAAAAGTTGTTGTGTTGTCAACATACATGAACAAAAATATAAATGCTACAATTTCAAAGATTTTACTGAGTTACAGTTCATATAAGGCAATCAGTCAATTGAAATAAATGAATTTTGCCCTAATCTATGGATTTCACATGACTGGGAATACAGGTATGAATCTGTTGGTCACAGATACATTAGAAAAAGGTAGTGGCGTGGATCAGAAAACCAGTCAGTATCTGGTGTGACCACCATTAGTCTCATGCAGCGCGACACATCTCCTTCACATAGAGTTGATCAGGCTGTTGATTGTGGCCTGTGGAATGTTGTCCCACTCCTCTCCAATGGCTCTGTGAAGTTGCTGGATATTGGCAGGAACTGGAACACGCTGTCGCACACGTCGTAAACGTCCATCCAGACCAAACATGCTTAATAGGTGACATGTCAGGTGAGTATGCAGGCCACGGAAGAACTGGGACATTTTCAGCATTCAAGAATTGTGTACAGATCCTTGCGACATTCAAGCTGAAACATGAGGTGATGGTGGCAGATGAATGGCACGACATTGTGTATCAGGATCTGGTCACTGAACCTCTTTGCATTCAAAATGACATCGATAAAATGCAATTGTGTTTGTTGTCTGTAGCTTATCCCTGTCCATAACCCAACCATTGGGCACTCTGTTCACAACAATGCAGATGAGCTTCCCTGAGACGCTTTACAACACTTTACAACACTTTACAACACTTTACATATTGCTTTCATATTTTTGTTCAGTAAACATGCAACCAGGTCAAACATCCCGACCTACGGTTTGTAATACTCCCAGGTAGGGAAATAGAGCCTCTGAGAAGAGCCCTGTGGCTTCAGGCTATTCTGCGATGGCTTGGACAATATGGGGACCGGTGTCTAAGTAGGATACACGTAGATATGAATGTGGAAAACGATTAATCACAGGTACAGTAAGACATTTAATGTTCAGGTGGGTAAATCCTAGTTAACATTCACTCACCTGGCTGCTACAACCGTTATGAAAAGGGGTCATACAATATTGCCTTTTTTCCAATTAGTGAGCAGAAAATGTTGAAAAGTTATTTTTAGACATGTTATACTTTTCATAAGTGTAGTCTTATAATTGACAAAAACAAGTTGACGAGAAAATTGTGTTGTGAGCTGATTGGGTAACCTAGGTAACCACAGGTTGTTTTCCACAAAGGGGCCGCTATGTTCTAGCTATCTAATATCGAATTGGTTATTGGAAATAACATAAATATTTAAAAACAAACAGTTAGCTGTTAGCTTGGCAAGTTATTGTATTTTAAGGCTTAAAATCAAAGCTAAGACGTTTTATGGTTGGATTTGGAGTATGCAGGCAGCTATTCAGTTTGAGAATGTAAACATGAGCTAGCAACTTTTGATCTGGACAAAGACAACGGTTGCTTAGAAACCGGATACCAATGTGTTCTGTGGATACAGGAAAAAGTACATAATCATTTGCATAATCTTTGTGATTGGATTATAGCTGTGAGGGTGATCGAATCAGGATCAAATCCTCCCGAGCTCATTAGTGATAGAATGTTAAAGTTCACGAAGATGTCTCTTAGACATATGACAGGGACTACAGGGAACATTAGCTAAAGAGACTGGTGCCAGGCTACAGTAGTTCACTATATAGGGAATAGGTTGCCATTTGGGACACAAATATCTTGTAGAAGGAGAAGAGCAGACAGGACACAGGTGAGTTGTATTTACATTTATTTGTTGTCCTGCATATGCTAGTAGACTTAATGGGGAACAATGCTGTCTAACCAATACAGAAATGTTAACATACATGTACCGTGACAAAGTGTTCTGTGGTCACAATTGTTGGGACTAATAACAGGCGCACAAAGATAAACAGTCTGAATCTTAAAAAGGTGTTTACTGATAATGTCCCTTAAAACTGTCAAAAAAATAGAGAATAAAAAAATAAAACAAAATCCCCCAAAAATAAGAGAGGCAGAATTTCACATAGACGTAGGAAACAAAAGAACATAATAGCATTTATGTGTTTGTGGAAGTGGAGTTCGATAACTCTACGTGTGAATGACACAGAACATTCTGTCAAAGAAAATAAAGACACAATGTTTTCTCGTTTTAAATGGTATCACCAATAATAGAGACTGTCGTGGCACACTGTCCTTCTTCTGTTAGCTCATAGAGTTAAATTCAGCATCCACACACACACACACACACACGCACGCACGCACGCACGCACGCACACACACACACACACACACACACACACACACACACACACACACACACACACACACACACACACACACACACACACACACACACACACACACACACACACACACACACACACACACACACACACACACACACACACACACACACACACACACACACACACACACACACACACACACACACACACACGCACACACACACACAGACTTTGGTGCTAAATGGCTCTCTATTCCCTACACAGGGCTCTGGCCAAAAGTAGTGCACTATATAGGGAATAGGGTGCTATTTCAGTTTGCATCTATACTGATCAGAAGTGTTTTCCCAACTTCAGTCCTCCAGTACCCCCATCAGCCCAACTCCAGTCCTCCAGTACCCCCATCAGCCCAACTCCAGTCCTCCAGTCCTCCAGTACCCCCATCAGCCCAACTTCAGTCCTCCAGTACCCCCATCAGCCCAACTCCAGTCCTCCAGTACCCCCATCAGCCCAACTCCAGTCCTCCAGTACCCCCATCAGCCCAACTCCAGTCCTCCAGTACCCCCATCAGCCCAACTCCAGTCCTCCAGTACCCCCATCAGCCCAACTCCAGTCCTCCAGTACCCCCATCAGCCCAACTCCAGTCCTCCAGTACCCCCATCAGCCCAACTTCAGTCCTCCAGTACCCCCATCAGCCCAACTTCAGTCCTCCAGTACCCCCATCAGCCCAACTCCAGTCCTCCAGTACCCCCATCAGCCCAACTCCAGTCCTCCAGTACCCCCATCAGCCCAACTCCAGTCCTCCAGTACCCCCATCAGCCCAACTTCTGGAGGACTGGAGTTGGGCTGATGGGGGTACTGGAGGACTGGAGTTGGGCTGTTGGGGATACTGGAGGACCAGAGTTGGGAAACACTGCAGTACACAACCCTGAAGAAACATTCAGCTTGGTTCTAGGTAGCTGATTCAACTCCGTTGCCCTGCTTTGCTACTGATTAACGATTACTCTACACTCTATTACTCTCTCTCTCTCTCTGTATCTGTCTAACTCTCTCTCTCTGTATCTGTCTAACTGTCTCTCTCTCTGTATCTGTCTAACTGTCTCTCTCTCTGTATCTGTCTAACTGTCTCTCTCTCTCTGTATCTGTCTGTCTGTTGTCTCTCTCTCTGTATCTGTCTAACTGTCTCTCTCTCTGTATCTGTCTAACTCTCTCTCTCTCTCTGTATCTGTCTAACTGTCTCTCTCTCTGTATCTGTCTATCTGTCTCTCTCTCTGTATCTGTCTAACTGTCTCTCTCTCTGTATCTGTCTAACTCTCTCTCTCTCTCTGTATCTGTCTAACTGTCTCTCTCTCTGTATCTGTCTAACTGTCTCTCTCTCTGTATCTGTCTATCTGTCTCTCTCTCTGTATCTGTCTAACTCTCTCTCTCTCTGTATCTGTCTAACTGTCTCTCTCACTGTGTATCTGTCTGTCTGTCTGTCTGTCTGTCTGTCTGTCTGTCTGTCTGTCTGTCTGTCTGTCTGTCTGTCTGTCTGTCTGTCTGTCTGTCTGTCTGTCTGTCTGTCTGTCTGTCTGTCTCTCTGTATCTGTCTAACTGTCTCTCTCTCTCTGTATCTGTCTCTCTGTATCTGTCTAACTGTCTCTCTCTCTCTGTATCTGTCTCTCTGTATCTCTCTCTCTCTCTCTCTCTCTCTCTCTCAAATTCAAATTCAAGCTGCTTTATTGGCATGAAAAAACATTGTGTCAATATTGTTTTCATGCCAATAAAGCAGCTTGAATCTCTCTCTCTCTCTCTCTCTCTCTCCTCTCTCCCTCTCAGCTATAAGCCAACTGAATGATAAAACAGCTGAAACACAGGGGACACCCATCTGTGTTTGTCTTCCCCTCTCTTCCACTGGAGTTTGATGGGGGCGGAGATGGGGGCGGAGATGGGGGCGGAGATAGGGGGCGTCGAGGGTATATCCCTAGTAGCCAAGACATCAATGTGGGTTTGAAAACATCTTGTATAAAGTTCTGTACTAGCTGACATTATACCTGTTGATGAAAACCAGAGAGCCAATTGAAACATCAGAGAGTTGATAGATAGAAATCCTGAGAACTCAATAATATTGTATCTATTACTTAAAGACCTGATGTTTTAACTCTATAAAAGTCCTCATTTTCTGTACAGTTCTATAATATGAACAAAGCCTAATGTTTAAACACCTTCTCATAAACAACATCTTTATGAAAAGTCACCATTATGGCATTAAATCGTTGGTTGTGCTTGTTTGGTTTCGGTTTAGAAAAAATATATAATTATTCTCTACATTAATTCACAACAAAACATAAAATAGCTTTACATGTTACTAGTTGCCATGGAAATAAATAAATAACATTTAAGATATTCTCATTTATATTCCATAATTGTTTAGAGTTTTTTTTTCCATCGACTTCTGGCATTGTAAGATGACTGACAACACATTGTAAGATGACTGACAACACATTGTAGGATGACTGACAACACATTGTAGGATGACTGACAACACATTGTAGGATGACTGACAACACATTGTGGGATGACTGACAACACATTGTAGGGTGACTGACAACACATTGTAGGATGACTGACAACACATTGTAGGATGACTGACAACACATTGTAGGATGACTGACAA
Source organism: Oncorhynchus tshawytscha (assembly GCF_018296145.1). Lineage (NCBI taxonomy): Eukaryota > Metazoa > Chordata > Actinopteri > Salmoniformes > Salmonidae > Oncorhynchus > Oncorhynchus tshawytscha. The sequence continues at coordinate 35,348,273 of NC_056457.1, read as the reverse complement.
CACATTGCAGGATGACTGACAACACATTGTAGGATGACTGACAACACATTGTAGGATGACTGACAACACATTGCATGATGACTGACAACACATTTTAGGATGACTGACAACACATTGTAGGATGACTGACAACACATTGTCAGTCACACCAATATTTGAAAGTAAACATTTTCATTTCTCAGTTTATATTTTGATAATGGTGCATTGGTCATGATAACAATGTTATATCATTATATAATAAAGACATTTCTCCGTGATACACTGAGTGTACAAAACATTAAGAACACCCGCTCTTTCTTTAACAGACAGACCAGGTGAAAACCATGATCTCTTATTGATGTCACCTGTTAAATCCACTTCATTCAGTGTAGATGAAGGATTAATAAAGAATAAAGTTTTTACATCTTGAGACAATGGAGACATGGATTGTGTATGTTTGCCATTCAGAGGGTGAATGGGCAAGACGAAATATTTACAGTAAGTACCTATTGATCTGGGAAGATGGGGGCAGAGATGGGGGCGGAGATAGGGGCGGAGATGGGGGCGGAGATGGGGGCGGAGATGGGGGCATCGGGGGTCGTAGGTGACCAGGGGCACTGCTTTGAGTGTGTCAAGAACTGCAACGCTGCTGGGTTTTTCATGCTTGACAGTTTCCCCTGTGTATCAGGAATGGTCCACCACCCAAAGGACATCCAGCCAACTTGACACAAGTTGGGGGTGTACAACTCAATATTAGAAAGGTGTTTCTAATGTTTGGTATGCTCAGTGTAGATTAAAGATATAGCTCACAATATATATTCAGATTTATAAACTGGGCCCTGAATGCTGATTGGCTGACCGCTGTCGTATATCAGATCGTATACTATGGGTATTTGTTTTCACTGCTCTTATTACGTTGGTAACCAGTTTATAATAGAAATAAGGCACCTTGGGGGTTTGTGATATAATGGCCGTATACCACACCCCCTCGGGCCTTATAGATGAAATATCTTCTGAAAAATACAAGTGTAGTACTAGTGTCTGCCTGTATAATCATACATCCAATTGGACAGAAAATAAAGTAACACAATTCTTGGCATAGAAGGCAGAATGCTGTATTGCACTTTCCACCTCTCTCTTTTTAAACAAATGACTGTATATATGAACGGACAAAGACATCGATCACTTGACACCATTCATTCCTATCTGAAGACTCAATAGCACCCTGAAGTTGGTTAAGATGGCGTCTCATGGAGACAACATGCGCAGGTTGAGCCACTCTAGGAAGTGACGATGCAGGCTAGCTCAGTGCTGCCCCCTCTCATTGAGTAACTCAAGTGGAAGGCCGACCGGGGTACTGCAGGCTCTCATGAGCAACAAAATGATCCTTTTCTTCTTCTGTGGGCGGCTTTAAAACAATTGGTTCAAGGACATCTGGTGTATTGGAAGCAATTATTGGTACCATATTTGTCTAAGATTTGTTTACATTTTTATTTACATGAAGACTAACCAAAAATATTGACATTTTTCAATTCACTATAACGAGGGATCCTGTTTTCTGTAAACAATGCCTGCGTACCGCTGTCAGCCTTGAACTTCCGTGTCTTCTATGATAGGGGGTAGTCCTTCTCCCCTGTTTTAAACTATGAGAACCAACAGGAAAGTTGCACCTCCTCCTCCTCTCTGTGACGTTCAGCATCTATGTCGTTTTCTCAACAAACTCAACACAAGTTTATATTTTACACTCAGCCAAGCTCCATGCCAAAGCTATATATATATATATATATATATATATATAGAATATATTATATTCTAGCATGTCAATTAGAACAAAATGCAACATAGCTGGTATTATCATTCTGCGAAAACAAGCAGAGAAAGTAGAAGTTAAGCTTAGGGTATTGAAGTCTGACTGAAATCATTCAGTTTTAAAACTCAATCATGTCCAAGACACTACAGCAATATAAACAATTACGCCCAGTCCAAGACACTACAGCAATATAAACAATTACGCCCAGTCCAAGACACTAGAGCAAAACAAACAATTACGCCCAGTCCAAGACACTACAGCAATACGAACGGAGTTAAATGATCAGGATAAAAAACGAACTGGAAACGCACAGTAACGACATCAGGATGACGCTTGAGAATATGATGAATCAATTACGAGACAAACCACCCGTTAGAGAAATCAAAAAGAACTATCATCTACTCATTTACTGGTGTTAATGAGCAGCTAGAATGCCTTGATAAAACATGATCATATGTATTGGTCATCTGACAGTAGATATAATACTAATGTTTTTTTTCTGAGATACACTAATATTTTTCTGCCCCAAATGGAGCTCCAAATTATCTACATAGGACTGTCGTAACCAACTGTAGGCCCCAGTACAACACCTCTAGGACTGTCTTAACCAAATGTAGGCCCCAGTACAACACCTCTAGGACCGTCTTAATTAACTGTAGGCCCCAGTACAACACCTCTAGGACTGTCTTAACTAACTGTAGGCCCATCTAGAACACCTCTAGGACTGTCTTAACTAACTGTAGGCCCCAGTACAACACCTCTAGGACTGTCTTAACTAACTGTAGGCCCATCTAGAACACCTCTAGGACTGTCTTAACTAACTGCAGGCCCCACTAGTACACCTCTAGGACTGTCTTAACTAACTGTAGACCCCACTAGTACACCTCTAGGACTGTCTTAACTAACTGTAGGTCCCACTACAACACCTCTAGGACTATCTTAACTAACTGTAGGCCCCAGTACAACACCTCTAGGACTGTCTCAACTAACTGTAGGCCCCAGTACAACACCTCTAGGACTGTCTTAACTATCTGTAGGCCCCAGTACAACACCTCTAGGACTGTCTTAACTAAATGTAGGCCCCAGTACAACACCTCTAGGACTGTCTTAACTAACTGTAGGCCCCAGTACAACACCTCTAGGACTGTCTTAACTAACTGTAGGCCCCAGTACAACACCTCTAGGACTGTCTTAACTATCTGTAGGCCCCAGTACAACACCTCTAGGACTGTCTTAACTAAATGTAGGCCCCAGTACAACACCTCTAGGACTGTCTTAACTAACTGTAGGCCCCACTAGTACACCTCTAGGACTGTCTTAACTAACTGTAGGCCCCAGTACAACACCTCTAGGACTGTCTTAACTGTAGGCCCCAGTACAACACCTCTAGGACTGTCTTAACTAACTGTAGGCCCCACTAGTACACCTCTAGGACTGTCTTAACTGTAGGCCCCACTAGAACACCTCTAGGACTGTCTTAACTAACTGTAGGCCCCACTAGAACACTTCTAGGACTGTCTTAACTAACTGTAGGCCCCACTAGTACACCTCTAGGACTGTCTTAACTGTAGGCCTCACTACAACACCTCTAGGACTGTCTTAACTATCTGTAGGCCTCACTAGAACACCTCTAGGACTGTCTTAACTGTAGGCCCCACTAGAACACCTCTAGGACTGTCTTAACTAACTGTAGGCCCCACTAGAACACCTCTAGTACTGTCTTAACTATCTGTAGGCCTCACTAGAACACCTCTAGGACTGTCTTAACTGTAGGCCCCACTAGAACACCTCTAGGACTGTCCTAACTAACTGTAGGCCCCACTAGAACACCTCTAGGACTGTCTTAACTGTAGGCCAAACTAGTACACCTCTAAGACTGTCTTAACTATCTGTAGGCCCCACTAGTACACCTCTAAGACTGTCTTAACTATCTGTAGGCCTCACTAGAACACCTCTAGGACTGTCTTAACTGTAGGCCCCACTAGTACACCTCTAGGACTGTCTTAACTAACTGTAGGCCCCACTAGAACACCTCTAGGACTGTCTTAACCAACTATAGGCCCCACTAGAACACCTCTAGGACTGTCTTAACTGTAGGCCCCACTACAACACCTCTAGGACTGTCTTAACTAACTGTAGGCCTCACTAGAACACCTCTAGGACTGTCTTAACTGTAGGCCCCACTAGAACACCTCTAGGACTGTCCTAACTAACTGTAGGCCCCACTAGAACACCTCTAGTACTGTCTTAACTAACTGTAGGCCCCACTAGTACACCTCTAAGACTGTCTTAACTATCTGTAGGCCTCACTAGAACACCTCTAGGACTGTCTTAACTGTAGGCCCCACTAGAACACCTCTAGGACTGTTTTAACCAACTGTAGGCCCCACTAGAACACCTCTAGGACTGTCTTAACCAACTGTAGGCCCCACTAGTACACCTCTAGGACTGTCTTAACTAACTATAGGCCCTACTAGAACACCTCTAGGAATGTCTTAACTAACTCTAGGCCCCACTAGTACATCTCTAGGACTGTCTTAACTAACTGTAGGCCCCAATAGAACACCTCTAGGACTGTCTTAACTGTAGGCCCCAGTAGAAAACCTCTAGGACTGTCTTAACTGTAGGCCCCACTAGAACACCTCTAGGACTGTATTAACTAACTGTAGGCCCCACTAGAACACCTCTAGGACTGTCTTAACTAACTGTAGGCCCCACTAGTACATGTCTAGGACTGTCTTAACTAACTGTAGGCCCCAATAGAACACCTCTAGGACTGTCTATACTGTAGGCCCCACTAGAACACCTCTAGGACTGTCTTAACTAACTGTAGGCCCCACTAGTACACCTCTAGGACTGTCTTAACCAACTGTAGGCCCCACTAGTACACCTCTAGGACTGTCTTAACTGTAGGCCCCACTAGAACACCTCTAGTACTGTCTTAACTAACTGTAGGCCCCACTAGTACACCTCTAAGACTGTCTTAACTATCTGTAGGCCTCACTAGAACACCTCTAGGACTGTCTTAACTAACTGTAGGCCCCACTAGTACACCTCTAGGACTGTCTTAACTAACTGTAGATCCCACTAGAACACCTCTAGGACTGTCTTAACCAACTGTAGGCCCCACTTGAACACCTTCAGGACTGTCTTAACTAACTGTAGGCCCACTAGAACACCTCTAGGACTGTCTTAACTGTAGGCCCCACTAGAACACCTCTATGACTATCTTAAACTGTAGGCCCCACTAGAACACCTCTAGGACTGTCTTAAGTGTAGGCCCCACTACACCTCTAGGACTGTGTTAACTATCTGTAGGCCCCACTAGAACACCTCTATGACTGTCTTAACTGTAGGCCCCACTACAACTCCTCTAGGACTGTCTTAACTAACTGTAGGCCCCACTAGAACACCTCTAGGACTGTCTTAACTGTAGGCCCCACTAGAACACCTCTAGGACTGTCTAACTAACTGTAGGCCCCACCAGAACACCTCTAGGACTGTCTTAACTGTAGGCCCCACTACTACACCTCTAGGACTGTCTTAACTGTAGGCCCCACTAGAACACCTCTAGGACTGTCTTAGCCAACTGTAGGCCCCACTAGAACACCTCTAGGACTGTCTTAACCAACTGTAGGCCCCACTAGTACACCTCTAGGACTGTCTTAACCAACTATAGTCCCTACTAGAACACCTCTAGGACTGTCTTAACTAACTGTAGGCCCCACTAGTACATCTCTAGGACTGTCTTAACTAACTGTAGGCCCCACTAGACCACCTCTAGGACTGTCTTAACTGTAGGCCCCACTAGAACATCTCTAGGACTGTCTTAACTATCTGTAGGCCCCACTAGAACACCTCTAGGACTGTCTTAACTAACTGTAGGCCCCACTAGAACACCTCTAGGACTGTCTTAACTGTAGGCCCCACTAGAACATCCCTAGGACTGTCTTAACTATCTGTAGGCCCCACTAGAACACCTCTAGGACTGTCTTAACTAACTGTAGGCCCCACTACAACACCTCTAGGACTGTCTTAACTGTAGGCCCCACTAGAACACCTCTAGGACTGTCTTAACTAACTGTAGGCCCCACTAGAACACATCTAGGACTGTCTTAACTGTAGGCCTCACTAGAAAACCTCTAGGACTGTCTTAACTAACTGTAGGCCCCTCTAGTACACCTCTAGGACTGTCTTAACATTAGGCCCCACCACACCACCTCTAGGACTGTCTTAACTAACTGTAGGCCCCACTAGAACACCTCTAGGACTGTCTTAACGAACTGTAGGCCCCTCTAGAACACCTCTAGGACTGTCTTAACTAACTGTAGGCCCCACTAGAACACCTCTAGGACTGTCTTAAGTGTAGGCCCCACTAGTACACCTCTAGGACTGTGTTAACTATCTGTAGGCCTCACTAGAACACCTCTAGGACTGTCTTAACTCTATGCCCCACTAGAACACCTCTAGGACTGTCTTAAGTGTAGGCCCCACTAGTACACCTCTAGGACTGTCTTAACCAACTGTAGGCCCCACTAGAACACCTCTAGGACTGTCTTAACCAACTGTAGGCCCCACTAGTACACCTCTAGGACTGTCTTAACTAACTGTAGGCCCCAATAGAACACCTCTAGGACTGTCTTAACTAACTGTAGGCCCCAGTAGAACACCTCTAGGACTGTATTAACTAACTGTAGGCCCCACTAGAACACCTCTAGGACTGTCTTAACTGTAGGCCCCACTAGAACATCTCTAGGACTGTCTTAACTATCTGTAGGCCCCACTAGAACACCTCTAGGACTGTCTTAACTAACTGTAGGCCCCACTAGAACACCTCTAGGACTGTCTTAACTGTAGGCCCCACTAGAACATCCCTAGGACTGTCTTAACTATCTGTAGGCCCCACTAGAACACCTCTAGGACTGTCTTAACTAACTGTAGGCCCCACTACAACACCTCTAGGACTGTCTTAACTGTAGGCCTCACTAGAACACCTCTAGGACTGTCTTAACTAACTGTAGGCCCCACTAGAACACATCTAGGACTGTCTTAACTGTAGGCCTCACTAGAAAACCTCTAGGACTGTCTTAACTAACTGTAGGCCCCTCTAGTACACCTCTAGGACTGTCTTAACTTTAGGCCCCACTACACCACCTCTAGGACTGACTTAACTAACTGTAGGCCCCACTAGAACACCTCTAGGACTGTCTTAACGAAATGTAGGCCCCTCTAGAACACCTCTAGGACTGTCTTAACTAACTGTAGGCCCCACTAGAACACCTCTAGGACTGTCTTAAGTGTAGGCCCCACTAGTACACCTCTAGGACTGTGTTAACTATCTGTAGGCCTCACTAGAACACCTCTAGGACTGTCTTAACTCTATGCCCCACTAGTACACCTCTAGGACTGTCTTAACTAACTGTAGGCCCCACTACAACACCTCTAGGACTGTCTTAACTGTAGGCCTCACTAGAACACCTCTAGGACTGTCTTAACTAACTGTAGGCCCCAATAGAACACCTCTAGGACTGTCTTAACTGTGGCCCCACTAGAAAACCTCTAGGACTGTCTTAACTAACTGTAGGCCCACTAGAACACCTCTAGGACTGTCTTAACTAACTGTAGGCCCCACTAGAACACCTCTAGGACTGTCTTAACTAACTGTAGGCCCCACTAGTACATGTCTAGGACTGTCTTAACTAACTGTAGGCCCCAATAGAACACCTCTAGGACTGTCTTAACTGTAGGCCCCACTAGAACACCTCTAGGACTGTCTTAACTAACTGTAGGCCCCACTAGACACCTCTAGGACTGTCTTAACCAACTGTAGGCCCCACTAGTACACCTCTAGGACTGTCTTAACTGTAGGCCCCACTAGAACACCTCTAGTACTGTCTTAACTAACTGTAGGCCCCACTAGTACACCTCTAAGACTGTCTTAACTATCTGTAGGCCCCACTAGAACACCTCTAGGACTGTCTTAACTAACTGTAGGCCCCACTAGTACACCTCTAGGACTGTCTTAACTAACTGTAGGCCCCACTAGAACACCTCTAGGACTGTCTTAACCAACTGTAGGCCCCACTTGAACACCTTCAGGACTGTCTTAACTAACTGTAGGCCCACTAGAACACCTCTAGGACTGTCTTAACTGTAGGCCCCACTACAACACCTCTAGGACTGTCTTAACTAACTGTAGGCCCCACTAGAACACCTCTAGGACTATCTTAACTGTAGGCCCCACTAGAACACCTCTAGGACTGTCTTAAGTGTAGGCCCCACTAGTACACCTCTAGGACTGTGTTAACTATCTGTAGGCCTCACTAGAACACCTCTATGACTGTCTTAACTGTAGGCCCCACTACAACTCCTCTAGGACTGTCTTAACTAACTGTAGGCCCCACTAGAACACCTCTAGGACTGTCTTAACTGTAGGCCCCACTAGAACACCTCTAGGACTGTCCTAACTAACTGTAGGCCCCACCAGAACACCTCTAGGACTGTCTTAACTGTAGGCCCCACTACTACACCTCTAGGACTGTCTTAACTGTAGGCCCCACTAGAACACCTCTAGGACTGTCTTAGCCAACTGTAGGCCCCACTAGAACACCTCTAGGACTGTCTTAACCAACTGTAGGCCCCACTAGTACACCTCTAGGACTGTCTTAACCAACTATAGTCCCTACTAGAACACCTCTAGGACTGTCTTAACTAACTGTAGGCCCCACTAGTACATCTCTAGGACTGTCTTAACTAACTGTAGGCCCCAATAGAACACCTCTAGGACTGTCTTAACTAACTGTAGGCCCCAGTAGAACACCTCTAGGACTGTATTAACTAACTGTAGGCCCCACTAGACCACCTCTAGGACTGTCTTAACTGTAGGCCCCACTAGAACATCTCTAGGACTGTCTTAACTATCTGTAGGCCCCACTAGAACACCTCTAGGACTGTCTTAACTAACTGTAGGCCCCACTAGAACACCTCTAGGACTGTCTTAACTGTAGGCCCTACTAGAACATCCCTAGGACTGTCTTAACTATCTGTAGGCCCCACTAGAACACCTCTAGGACTGTCTTAACTAACTGTAGGCCCCACTACAACACCTCTAGGACTGTCTTAACTGTAGGCCTCACTAGAACACCTCTAGGACTGTCTTAACTAACTGTAGGCCCCACTAGAACACATCTAGGACTGTCTTAACTGTAGGCCTCACTAGAAAACCTCTAGGACTGTCTTAACTAACTGTAGGCCCCTCTAGTACACCTCTAGGACTGTCTTAACATTAGGCCCCACTACACCACCTCTAGGACTGTCTTAACTAACTGTAGGCCCCACTAGAACACCTCTAGGACTGTCTTAACGAACTGTAGGCCCCTCTAGAACACCTCTAGGACTGTCTTAACTAACTGTAGGCCCCACTAGAACACCTCTAGGACTGTCTTAACTAACTGTAGGCCCCACTAGTACACCTCTAGGACTGTCTTAACCAACTGTAGGCCCCACTAGTACACCTCTAGGACTGTCGTAACTGTAGGCCCCACTAGAACACCTCTAGTACTGTCTTAACTAACTGTAGGCCCCACTAGTACACCTCTAAGACTGTCTTAACTATCTGTAGGCCCCACTAGAACACCTCTAGGACTGTCTTAACTAACTGTAGGCCCCACTAGTACACCTCTAGGACTGTCTTAACTAACTGTAGGCCCCACTAGAACACCTCTAGGACTGTCTTAACCAACTGTAGGCCCCACTAGAACACCTTCTAGGACTGTCTTAACTAACTGTAGGCCCACTAGAACACCTCTAGACTATCTTAACTGTAGGCCCCACTAGAACACCTCTAGGACTGTCTTAAGTGTAGGCCCCACTAGTACACCTCTAGGACTGTGTTAACTATCTGTAGGCCTCACTAGAACACCTCTATGACTGTCTTAACTGTAGGCCCCACTACAACTCCTCTAGGACTGTCTTAACTAACTGTAGGCCCCACTAGAACACCTCTAGGACTGTCTTAACTGTAGGCCCCACTAGAACACCTCTAGGACTGTCCTAACTAACTGTAGGCCCCACCAGAACACCTCTAGGACTGTCTTAACTGTAGGCCCCACTACTACACCTCTAGGACTGTCTTAACTGTAGGCCCCACTAGAACACCTCTAGGACTGTCTTAGCCAACTGTAGGCCCCACTAGAACACCTCTAGGACTGTCTTAACCAACTGTAGGCCCCACTAGTACACCTCTAGGACTGTCTTAACCAACTATAGTCCCTACTAGAACACCTCTAGGACTGTCTTAACTAACTGTAGGCCCCACTAGTACATCTCTAGGACTGTCTTAACTAACTGTAGGCCCCACTAGTACACCTCTAGGACTGTCTTAACTAACTGTAGGCCCCAATAGAACACCTCTAGGACTGTATTAACTAACTGTAGGCCCCAATAGACCACCTCTAGGACTGTCTTAACTGTAGGCCCCACTAGAACATCTCTAGGACTGTCTTAACTGTAGGCCCCACTAGAACACCTCTAGGACTGTCTTAACTAACTGTAGGCCCCACTAGAACACCTCTAGGACTGTCTTAACTGTAGGCCCCACTAGAACATCCCTAGGACTGTCTTAACTATCTGTAGGCCCCACTAGAACACCTCTAGGACTGTCTTAACTAACTGTAGGCCCCACTACAACACCTCTAGGACTGTCTTAACTGTAGGCCTCACTAGAACACCTCTAGGACTGTCTTAACTAACTGTAGGCCCCACTAGAACACATCTAGGACTGTCTTAACTGTAGGCCTCACTAGAAAACCTCTAGGACTGTCTTAACTAACTGTAGGCCCCTCTAGTACACCTCTAGGACTGTCTTAACATTAGGCCCCACCACACCACCTCTAGGACTGTCTTAACTAACTGTAGGCCCCACTAGAACACCTCTAGGACTGTCTTAACGAACTGTAGGCCCCTCTAGAACACCTCTAGGACTGTCTTAACTAACTGTAGGCCCCACTAGAACACCTCTAGGACTGTCTTAAGTGTAGGCCCCACTAGTACACCTCTAGGACTGTGTTAACTATCTGTAGGCCTCACTAGAACACCTCTAGGACTGTCTTAACTCTATGCCCCACTAGAACACCTCTAGGACTGTCTTAAGTGTAGGCCCCACTAGTACACCTCTAGGACTGTCTTAACCAACTGTAGGCCCCACTAGAACACCTCTAGGACTGTCTTAACCAACTGTAGGCCCCACTAGTACACCTCTAGGACTGTCTTAACTAACTGTAGGCCCCAATAGAACACCTCTAGGACTGTCTTAACTAACTGTAGGCCCCAGTAGAACACCTCTAGGACTGTATTAACTAACTGTAGGCCCCACTAGAACACCTCTAGGACTGTCTTAACTGTAGGCCCCACTAGAACATCTCTAGGACTGTCTTAACTATCTGTAGGCCCCACTAGAACACCTCTAGGACTGTCTTAACTAACTGTAGGCCCCACTAGAACACCTCTAGGACTGTCTTAACTGTAGGCCCCACTAGAACATCCCTAGGACTGTCTTAACTATCTGTAGGCCCCACTAGAACACCTCTAGGACTGTCTTAACTAACTGTAGGCCCCACTACAACACCTCTAGGACTGTCTTAACTGTAGGCCTCACTAGAACACCTCTAGGACTGTCTTAACTAACTGTAGGCCCCACTAGAACACATCTAGGACTGTCTTAACTGTAGGCCTCACTAGAAAACCTCTAGGACTGTCTTAACTAACTGTAGGCCCCTCTAGTACACCTCTAGGACTGTCTTAACTTTAGGCCCCACTACACCACCTCTAGGACTGACTTAACTAACTGTAGGCCCCACTAGAACACCTCTAGGACTGTCTTAACGAAATGTAGGCCCCTCTAGAACACCTCTAGGACTGTCTTAACTAACTGTAGGCCCCACTAGAACACCTCTAGGACTGTCTTAAGTGTAGGCCCCACTAGTACACCTCTAGGACTGTGTTAACTATCTGTAGGCCTCACTAGAACACCTCTAGGACTGTCTTAACTCTATGCCCCACTAGTACACCTCTAGGACTGTCTTAACTAACTGTAGGCCCCACTACAACACCTCTAGGACTGTCTTAACTGTAGGCCTCACTAGAACACCTCTAGGACTGTCTTAACTAACTGTAGGCCCCAATAGAACACCTCTAGGACTGTCTTAACTGTAGGCCCCACTAGAAAACCTCTAGGACTGTCTTAACTAACTGTAGGTCCCACTAGAACACCTCTAGGACTGTATTAACTAACTGTAGGCCCCACTAGAACACCTCTAGGACTGTCTTAACTAACTGTAGGCCCCACTAGTACATGTCTAGGACTGTCTTAACTAACTGTAGGCCCCAATAGAACACCTCTAGGACTGTCTTAACTGTAGGCCCCACTAGAACACCTCTAGGACTGTCTTAACTAACTGTAGGCCCCACTAGTACACCTCTAGGACTGTCTTAACCAACTGTAGGCCCCACTAGTACACCTCTAGGACTGTCTTAACTGTAGGCCCCACTAGAACACCTCTAGTACTGTCTTAACTAACTGTAGGCCCCACTAGTACACCTCTAAGACTGTCTTAACTATCTGTAGGCCTCACTAGAACACCTCTAGGACTGTCTTAACTAACTGTAGGCCCCACTAGTACACCTCTAGGACTGTCTTAACTAACTGTAGATCCCACTAGAACACCTCTAGGACTGTCTTAACCAACTGTAGGCCCCACTTGAACACCTTCAGGACTGTCTTAACTAACTGTAGGCCCACTAGAACACCTCTAGGACTGTCTTAACTGTAGGCCCCAATAGAACACCTCTAGGACTGTCCTAACTAACTGTAGGCCCCACCAGAACACCTCTAGGACTATCTTAACTGTAGGCCCCACTAGAACACCTCTAGGACTGTCTTAAGTGTAGGCCCCACTAGTACACCTCTAGGACTGTGTTAACTATCTGTAGGCCTCACTAGAACACCTCTATGACTGTCTTAACTGTAGGCCCCACTACAACTCCTCTAGGACTGTCTTAACTAACTGTAGGCCCCACTAGAACACCTCTAGGACTGTCTTAACTGTAGGCCCCACTAGAACACCTCTAGGACTGTCCTAACTAACTGTAGGCCCCACCAGAACACCTCTAGGACTGTCTTAACTGTAGGCCCCACTACTACACCTCTAGGACTGTCTTAACTGTAGGCCCCACTAGAACACCTCTAGGACTGTCTTAGCCAACTGTAGGCCCCACTAGAACACCTCTAGGACTGTCTTAACCAACTGTAGGCCCCACTAGTACACCTCTAGGACTGTCTTAACCAACTATAGTCCCTACTAGAACACCTCTAGGACTGTCTTAACTAACTGTAGGCCCCACTAGTACATCTCTAGGACTGTCTTAACTAACTGTAGGCCCCAATAGAACACCTCTAGGACTGTCTTAACTAACTGTAGGCCCCAGTAGAACACCTCTAGGACTGTATTAACTAACTGTAGGCCCCACTAGACCACCTCTAGGACTGTCTTAACTGTAGGCCCCACTAGAACATCTCTAGGACTGTCTTAACTATCTGTAGGCCCCACTAGAACACCTCTAGGACTGTCTTAACTAACTGTAGGCCCCACTAGAACACCTCTAGGACTGTCTTAACTGTAGGCCCTACTAGAACATCCCTAGGACTGTCTTAACTATCTGTAGGCCCCACTAGAACACCTCTAGGACTGTCTTAACTAACTGTAGGCCCCACTACAACACCTCTAGGACTGTCTTAACTGTAGGCCTCACTAGAACACCTCTAGGACTGTCTTAACTAACTGTAGGCCCCACTAGAACACATCTAGGACTGTCTTAACTGTAGGCCTCACTAGAAAACCTCTAGGACTGTCTTAACTAACTGTAGGCCCCTCTAGTACACCTCTAGGACTGTCTTAACATTAGGCCCCACTACACCACCTCTAGGACTGTCTTAACTAACTGTAGGCCCCACTAGAACACCTCTAGGACTGTCTTAACGAACTGTAGGCCCCTCTAGAACACCTCTAGGACTGTCTTAACTAACTGTAGGCCCCACTAGAACACCTCTAGGACTGTCTTAAGTGTAGGCCCCACTAGTACACCTCTAGGACTGTGTTAACTATCTGTAGGCCTCACTAGAACACCTCTAGGACTGTCTTAACTCTATGCCCCACTAGAACACCTCTAGGACTGTCTTAAGTGTAGGCCCCACTAGTACACCTCTAGGACTGTCTTAACCAACTGTAGGCCCCACTAGAACACCTCTAGGACTATCTTAACCAACTGTAGGCCCCACTAGTACACCTCTAGGACTGTCTTAACCAACTATAGGCCCTACTAGAACACCTCTAGGACTGTCTTAACTAACTGTAGGCCCCACTAGTACATCTCTAGGACTGTCTTAACTAACTGTAGGCCCCAATAGAACACCTCTAGGACTGTCTTAACTAACTGTAGGCCCCAGTAGAACACCTCTAGGACTGTATTAACTAACTGTAGGCCCCACTAGAACACCTCTAGGACTGTCTTAACTGTAGGCCCCACTAGAACATCTCTAGGACTGTCTTAACTATCTGTAGGCCCCACTAGAACACCTCTAGGACTGTCTTAACTAACTGTAGGCCCCACTAGAACACCTCTAGGACTGTCTTAACTGTAGGCCCCACTAGAACACCTCTAGGACTGACTTAACTAACTGTAGGCCCCACTAGAACACCTCTAGGACTGTCTTAACGAAATGTAGGCCCCTCTAGAACACCTCTAGGACTGTCTTAACTAACTGTAGGCCCCACTAGAACACCTCTAGGACTGTCTTAACTGTAGGCCCCACTAGTACACCTCTAGGACTGTCTTAACTATCTGTAGGCCCCACTAGAACACCTCTAGGACTGTCTTAACTCTATGCCCCACTAGTACACCTCTAGGACTGTCTTAACTAACTGTAGGCCCCACTACAACACCTCTAGGACTGTCTTAACTGTAGGCCTCACTAGAACACCTCTAGGACTGTCTTAACTAACTGTAGGCCCCACTAGAACACCTCTAGGACTGTCTTAACTGTAGGCCTCACTAGAACACCTCTAGGACTGTCTTAACTAACTGTAGGCCCCTCTAGTACACCTCTAGGACTGTCTTAACTGTAGGCCCCACTAGAACACCTCTAGGACTGTCCTAACTAACTGTAGGCCCCACCAGAACACCTCTAGGACTGTCTTAACTGTAGGCCCCACTACTACACCTCTAGGCCTGTCTTAACTGTAGGCCCCACTAGAACACATCTAGGACTGTCTTAACCAACTGTAGGCCCCACTAGAACACCTCTAGGACTGTCTTAACCAACTGTAGGCCCCACTAGTACACCTCTAGGACTGTCTTAACTAACCATAGGCCCTACTAGAACACCTCTAGGACTGTCTTAACTAACTGTAGGCCCCACTAGTACATCTCTAGGACTGTCTTAACTAACTGTAGGCCCCAGTAGAACACCTCTAGGACTGTCTTAACTAACTGTAGGCCCTACTAGAACACCTCTAGGACTGTCTTAACTAACTGTAGGCCCCACTAGTACATCTCTAGGACTGTCTTAACTAACTGTAGGCCCCAGTAGAACACCTCTAGGACTGTCTTAACTAACTGTAGGCCCCACTAGAACACCTCTAGGACTGTCTTAACTGTAGGCCCCACTAGAACATCTCTAGGACTGTCTTAACTATCTGTAGGCCCCACTAGAACACCTCTAGGACTGTCTTAACTAACTGTAGGCCCCACTAGAACACCTCTAGGACTGTCTTAACTGTAGGCCCAACTAGAACATCTCTAGGACTGTCTTAACTATCTGTAGGCCCCACTAGAAAACTTCTAGGACTGTCTTAACTAACTGTAGGCCCCACTACAACACCTCTAGGACTGTCTTAACTGTAGGCCTCACTAGAACACCTCTAGGACTGTCTTAACTAACTGTAGGCCCCTCTAGTACACCTCTAGGACTGTCTTAACTTTAGGCCCCACTAGACTACCTCTAGGACTGTCTTAACTAACTGTAGGCCCCACTAGAACACCTCTAGGACTGTCTTAACTAACTGTAGGCCCCACTAGAACACCTCTAGGACTGTCTTAACTGTAGGCCTCACTAGAAAACCTCTAGGACTGTCTTAACTAACTGTAGGCCCCTCTAGTACACCTCGAGGACTGTCTTAACTTTAGGCCCCACTACACCACCTCTAGGACTGTCTTAACTAACTGTAGGCCCCACTAGAACACCTCTAGGACTGTCTTAACGAACTGTAGGCCCCTCTAGAACACCTCTAGGACTGTCTTAACTAACTGTAGGCACCACTAGAACACGTCTAGGACTGTCTTAAGTGTAGGCCCCACTAGTACACCTCTAGGACTGTCTTAACTAACTGTAGGCCCCTCTAGTACACCTCTAGGACTGTCTTAACTAACTCTAGGCCCCACCAGTACACCTCTAAGACTGTCTTAACTAACTCTAGGCCCCACCAGTACACCTCTAAGACTGTCTTAACTAACTCTAGGCCCCACCAGTACACCTCTAGGACTGTCTTAACTAACTGTAGGCCCCACCAGTACACCTCTAGGACTGTCTTAACTAACTGTAGGCCCCACTACAACACCTCTAGGACTGTCTTAACTGTAGGCCTCACTAGAACACCTCTAGGACTGTCTTAACTAACTGTAGGCCCCACTAGTACACCTCTAGGACT
This sequence comes from Oncorhynchus tshawytscha, assembly GCF_018296145.1. Taxonomy (NCBI): domain Eukaryota; kingdom Metazoa; phylum Chordata; class Actinopteri; order Salmoniformes; family Salmonidae; genus Oncorhynchus; species Oncorhynchus tshawytscha. Next base: position 35,331,722 of record NC_056457.1, on the reverse strand, counting down.
GTCTTAACTTTAGGCCCCACTACACTACCTCTAGGACTGTCTTAACTAACTGTAGGCCCCACTAGAACACCTCTAGGACTGTCTTAACGAACTGTAGGCCCCTCTAGAACACCTCTAGGACTGTCTTAACTAACTGTAGGCCCCACTAGAACACCTCTAGGACTGTCTTAACTGTAGGCCCCACTAGTACACCTCTAGGACTGTGTTAACTATCTGTAGGCCTCACTAGAACACCTCTAGGACTGTCTTAACTCGATGCCCCACTAGTACACCTCCAGGACTGTCTTAACTAACTGTAGGCCCCACTAGAACACCTCTAGGACTGTCTTAACTGTAGGCCTCACTAGAAACCTCTAGGACTGTCTTAACTAACTGTAGGCCCCTCTAGTACACCTCTAGGACTGTCTTAACTTTAGGCCCCACTACACCACCTCTAGGACTGTCTTAACTAACTGTAGGCCCCACTAGAACACCTCTAGGACTGTCTTAACGAACTGTAGGCCCCTCTAGAACACCTCTAGGACTGTCTTAACTAACTGTAGGCCCCACTAGAACACGTCTAGGACTGTCTTAAGTGTAGGCCCCACTAGTACACCTCTAGGACTGTCTTAACTGTAGGCCCCACTAGAACACCTCTAGGACTGTCCTAACTAACTGTAGGCCCCACCAGAACACCTCTAGGACTGTCTTAACTGTAGGCCCCACTACTACACCTCTAGGACTGTCTTAACTGTAGGCCCCACTAGAACACATCTAGGACTGTCTTAACCAACTGTAGGCCCCACTAGAACACCTCTAGGACTGTCTTAACCAACTGTAGGCCCCACTAGTACACCTCTAGGACTGTCTTAACTAACTATAGGCCCTACTAGAACACCTCTAGGACTGTCTTAACTAACTGTAGGCCCCACTAGTACATCTCTAGGACTGTCTTAACTAACTGTAGGCCCCAATAGAACACCTCTAGGACTGTCTTACCTAACTGTAGGCCCCAGTAGAACACCTCTAGGACTGTCTTAACTAACTGTAGGCCCCACTAGAACACCTCTAGGACTGTCTTAACTGTAGGCCCCACTAGAACATCTCTAGGACTGTCTTAACTATCTGTAGGCCCCACTAGAACACCTCTAGGACTGTCTTAACTAACTGTAGGCCCCACTAGAACACCTCTAGGACTGTCTTAACTGTAGGCCCTACTAGAACATCTCTAGGACTGTCTTAACTATCTGTAGGCCCCACTAGAACACCTCTAGGACTGTCTTAACTAACTGTAGGCCCCACTACAACACCTCTAGGACTGTCTTAACTGTAGGCCTCACTAGAACACCTCTAGGACTGTCTTAACTAACTATAGGCCCCACTAGAACACATCTAGGACTGTCTTAACTGTAGGCCTCACTAGAAAACCTCTAGGACTGTCTTAACTAACTGTAGGCCCCTCTAGTACACCTCTAGGACTGTCTTAACTTTAGGCCCCACTACACCACCTCTAGGACTGTCTTAACTAACTGTAGGCCCCACTAGAACACCTCTAGGACTGTCTTAACAAACTGTAGGCCCCTCTAGAACACCTCTAGGACTGTCTTAACTAACTGTAGGCCCCACTAGAACACCTCTAGGACTGTCTTAAGTGTAGGCCCCACTAGTACACCTCTAGGACTGTGTTAACTATCTGTAGGCCTCACTAGAACACCTCTAGGACTGTCTTAACTCTATGCCCCACTAGTACACCTCTAGGACTGTCTTAACTAACTGTAGGCCCCACTAGAACACCTCTAGGACTGTCTTAACTGTAGGCCTCACTAGAAAACCTCTAGGACTGTCTTAACTAACTGTAGGCCCCTCTAGTACACCTCTAGGACTGTCTTAACTTTAGGCCCCACTACACCACCTCTAGGACTGTCTTAACTAACTGTAGGCCCCACTAGAACACCTCTAGGACTGTCTTAACGAACTGTAGGCCCCTCTAGAACACCTCTAGGACTGTCTTAACTAACTGTAGGCCCCACTAGTACACCTCTAGGACTGTCTTAACTGTAGGCCCCACTAGAACACCTCTAGGACTGTCCTAACTAACTGTAGGCCCCACCAGAACACCTCTAGGACTGTCTTAACTGTAGGCCCCACTACTACACCTCTAGGACTGTCTTAACTGTAGGCCCCACTAGAACACATCTAGGACTGTCTTAACCAACTGTAGGCCCCACTAGAACACCTCTAGGACTGTCTTAACCAACTGTAGGCCCCACTAGAACACCTCTAGGACTGTCTTAACCAACTGTAGGCCCCACTAGTACACCTCTAGGACTGTCTTAACTAACTATAGGCCCTACTAGAACACCTCTAGGACTGTCTTAAGTAACTGTAGGCCCCAATAGAACAACTCTAGGACTGTCTTAACTGTAGGCCCCACTAGAACACCTCTAGGACTGTCTTAACCAACTGTAGGCCCCACTAGAACACCTCTAGGACTGTCTTAACCAACTGTAGGCCACACTAGTACACCTCTAGGACTGTCTTAACTAACTATAGGCCCTACTAGAACACCTCTAGGACTGTCTTAACTAACTGTAGGCCCCACTAGTACATCTCTAGGACTGTCTTAACTAACTGTAGTCCCCAAAAGAACACCTCTAGGACTGTCTTAACTGTAGGCCCCAGTAGAACACCTCTAGGACTGTCTTAACTAACTGTAGGCCCCACTAGAACACCTATAGGACTATCTTAACTGTAGGCCCCACTAGAACACCTCTAGGACTGTCTTAAGTGTAGGCCCCACTAGTACACCTCTAGGACTGTGTTAACTATCTGTAGGCCTCACTAGAACACCTCTAGGACTGTCTTAACTGTAGGCCCAACTAGAACACCTCTAGTACTGTCTTAACTAACTGTAGGCCCCACTAGTACACCTCTAAGACTGTCTTAACTATCTGTAGGCCTCACTAGAACACCTCTAGGACTGTCTTAACTGTAGGCCCCACTAGTACACCTCTAGGACTGTCTTAACTAACTGTAGGCCCCACTAGAACACCTCTAGGACTGTCTTAACCAACTGTAGGCCCCACTTGAACACCTTCAGGACTGTCTTAACTAACTGTAGGCCCACTAGAACACCTCTAGGACTGTCTTAACTGTAGGCCCCACTACAACACCTCTAGGACTGTTTTAACTAACTGTAGGCCACACTAGAACACCTATAGGACTATCTTAACTGTAGGCCCCACTAGAACACCTCTAGGACTGTCTTAAGTGTAGGCCCCACTAGTACACCTCTAGGACTGTGTTAACTATCTTTAGGCCTCACTAGAACACCTCTAGGACTGTCTTAACTGTAGGCCCAACTAGTACACCTCTAGGACTGTCTTAACTAACTGTAGGCCCCACTACAACACCTCTAGGACTGTCTTAACTGTAGGCCCCACTAGAACACCTCTAGGACTGTCCTAACTAACTGTAGGCCCCACTAGAACACCTCTAGGACTGTCCTAACTAACTGTAGGCCCCACTAGATCACCTCTAGGACTGTCTTAACTGTAGGCCCCACTACTACACCTCTAGGACTGTCTTAACTGTAGGCCCCACTAGAACACCTCTAGGACTGTCTTAACCAACTGTAGGCCCCACTAGAACACCTCTAGGACTGTCTTAACCAACTGTAGGCCACACTAGTACACCTCTAGGACTGTCTTAACTAACTATAGGCCCTACTAGAACACCTCTAGGACTGTCTTAACAAACTGTAGGCCCCACTAGTACATCTCTAGGACTGTCTTAACTAACTGTAGGCCCCAAAAGAACACCTCTAGGACTGTCTTAACTGTAGGCCCCAGTAGAACACCTCTAGGACTGTCTTAACTAACTGTAGGCCCCACTAGAACACCTATAGGACTGTCTTAACTGTAGGCCCCACTAGAACATCTCTAGGACTGTCTTAACTATCTGTAGGCCCCACTAGAACACTTCTAGGACTGTCTTAAATAACTGTAGGCCCCACTAGAACACCTCTAGGACTGTCTTAACTGTAGGCCCCACTAGAACATCTCTAGGACTGTCTTAACTAACTGTAGACCCCACTAGAACACCTCTAGGACTGTCTTAACTGTAGGCCTCACTAGAAAACCTCTAGGACTGTCTTAACTAACTGTAGGCCCCTCTAGTACACCTCTAGGACTGTCTTAACTTTAGGCCCCACTACAACACCTCTAGGACTGTCCTAACTAACTGTAGGCCCCACTAGAACACCTCTAGGACTGTCTTAACGAACTGTAGGCCCATCTAGAACACCTCTAGGACTGTCTTAACTAACTGTAGGCCCCACTAGAACACCTCTAGGACCGTCTTAACCAACTGTAGGCCCGACTAGTACATCTCTAGGACTGTCTTAACTAACTGTAGGCCCCACTAGTACACCTCTAGGACTGTCTTAACTAACTGCTGGCCCCACTACAATACCTCTACGACTGTCTTAACTAACTGTAGGCCCCTCTAGTACACCTCTAGGACTGTCTTAACTAACTCTAGGCCCCACCAGTACACCTCTAAGACTGTCTTAACTGTAGGCCCCACTAGAACACCTGTAGGACTGTCTTAACTGTAGACCCCACTAGTACACCTCTAGGATTGTCTTAACTAACTGTAGGCCCCACTAGTACACCTCTAGGACTGTCTTAACCAACTGTAGGCCCCACTAAAACACCTCCAGGACTGTCTTAACTAACTCTAGGCCCCACTAGAACACCTCTATGACTGTCTTAACTGTAGACCCCACTACAACACGTCTAGGACGGTCCTAACTAACTGTAGGCACCACTAGAACACCTCTAGGACTGTCTTAACCAACTGTAGGCCCCACTAGTACATCTCTAGGACTGTCTTAACTAACTGTAGGCCCCACTACAACACCTCTAGGACTGTCTTAACTAACTGTAGGCCCCACTAGTACATCTCTAGGACTGTCTTAACTAACTGTAGGCCCCAAAAGAACACCTCTAGGACTGTCTTAACTGTAGGCCCCAGTAGAACACCTCTACGACTGTCTTAACTAACTGTAGGCCCCACTAGAACACCTATAGGACTGTCTTAACTGTAGGCCCCACTAGAACATCTCTAGGACTGTCTTAACTATCTGTAGGCCCCACTAGAACACTTCTAGGACTGTCTTAACTAACTGTAGGCCCCACTAGAACACGTCTAGGACTGTCTTAACTGTAGGCCCCACTAGAACATCTCTAGGACTGTCTTAACTATCTGTAGGCCCCACTAGAACACCTCTAGGACTGTCTTAACTAACTGTAGGCCCCACTAGAACACCTCTAGGACTGTCTTAACTGTAGGCCTCACTAGAAAACCTCTAGGACTGTCTTAACTAACTGTAGGCCCCTCTAGTACACCTCTAGGACTGTCTTAACTTTAGGCCCCACTACAACACCTCTAGGACTGTCCTAACTAACTGTAGGCCCCACTAGAACACCTCTAGGACTGTCTTAACGAACTGTAGGCCCATCTAGAACACCTCTAGGACTGTCTTAACTATCTGTAGGCCCCACTAGAACACCTCTAGGACCGTCTTAACCAACTGTAGGCCCCACTAGTACACCTCTAGGACTATCTTAACTAACTGCTGGCCCCACTAGTACACCTCTAGGACTATCTTAACTAACTGCTGGCCCCACTACAATACCTCTAGGACTGTCTTAACTAACTGTACACCCCTCTAGTACACCTCTAGGACTGTCTTAACTAACTCTAGGCCCCACTAGTACACCTCTAAGACTGTCTTAACTGTAGGCCCCACTAGAACACCTCTAGGACTGTCTTAACTGTAGGCCCCACAAGTACACCTCTAGGATTGTCTTAACTAACTGTAGGCCCCACTAGTACACCTCTAGGACTGTCTTAACCAACTGTAGGCCCCACTAAATCACCTCCAGGACTGTCTTAACTAACTGTAGGCCCCACTAGAACACCTCTATGACTGTCTTAACTGTAGACCCCACTACAACACGTCTAGGACGGTCCTAACTAACTGTAGGCACCACTAGAACACCTCTAGGACTGTCTTAACTAACTGTAGGCCCCACTAGTACATCTCTAGGACTGTCTTAACTATCTGTAGGCCCCACTAGAACACTTCTAGGACTGTCTTAACTAACTGTAGGCCCCACTAGAACACCTCTAGGACTGTCTTAACTGTAGGCCCCACTAGAACATCTCTAGGACTGTCTTAACTATCTGTAGGCCCCACTAGAACACCTCTAGGACTGTCTTAACTAACTGTAGGCCCCACTAGAACACCTCTAGGACTGTCTTAACTGTAGGCTTCACTAGAAAACCTCTAGGACTGTCTTAACTAACTGTAGGCCCCTCTAGTACACCTCTAGGACTGTCTTAACTTTAGGCCCCACTACAACACCTCTAGGACTGTCCTAAATAACTGTAGGCCCCACTAGAACACCTCTAGGACTGTCTTAACGAACTGTAGGCCCATCTAGAACACCTCTAGGACTGTCTTAACTAACTGTAGGCCCCACTAGAACACCTCTAGGACCGTCTTAACCAACTGTAGGCCCCACTAGTACATCTCTAGGACTGTCTTAACTAACTGTAGGCCCCACTAGTACACCTCTAGGACTGTCTTAACTAACTGCTGGCCCCACTACAATACCTCTAGGACTGTCTTAACTAACTGTAGGCCCCTCTAGTACACCTCTAGGACTGTCTTAACTAACTCTAGGCCCCACCAGTACACCTCTAAGACTGTCTTAACTGTAGGCCCCACTAGAACACCTCTAGGACTGTCTTAACTGTAGGCCCCACTAGTACACCTCTAGGATTGTCTTCACTAACTGTAGGCCCCACTAGTACACCTCTAGGACTGTCTTAACCAACTGTAGGCCCCACTAAAACACCTCTAGGACTGTCTTAACTAACTCTAGGCCCCACCAGTACACCTCTAAGACTGTCTTAACTGTAGGCCCCACTAGAACACCTCTATGACTGTCTTAACTGTAGACCCCACTACAACACGTCTAGGACGGTCCTAACTAACTGTAGGCACCACTAGAACACCTCTTGGACTGTCTTAACCAACTGTAGGCCCCACTAGTACATCTCTAGGACTGTCTTAACTAACTGTAGGCCCCACTACAATACCTTTAGGACTGTCTTAACCAACTGTAGGCCCCACTAGTACATCTCTAGGACTGTCTTAACTAACTGTAGGCCCCACTACAACACCTCTAGGACTGTCTTAACTAACTCTAGGCCCCACTAGTACACCTCTAAGACTGTCTTAACTGTAGGCCCCACTAGAACACCTCTAGGACTGTCTTAACTGTAGGCCCCACAAGTACACCTCTAGGATTGTCTTAACTAACTGTAGGCCCCTCTAGTACACCTCTAGGACTGTCTTAACTTTAGGCCCCACTACAACACCTCTAGGACTGTCCTAACTAACTGTAGGCCCCACTAGAACACCTCTAGGACTGTCTTAACGAACTGTAGGCCCATCTAGAACACCTCTAGGACTGTCTTAACTAACTGTAGGCCCCACTAGAACACCTCTAGGACCGTCTTAACCAACTGTAGGCCCCACTAGTACATCTCTAGGACTGTCTTAACTAACTGTAGGCCCCACTAGTACACCTCTAGGACTGTCTTAACTAACTGCTGGCCCCACTACAATACCTCTAGGACTGTCTTAACTAACTGTAGGCCCCTCTAGTACACCTCTAGGACTGTCTTAACTAACTCTAGGCCCCACCAGTACACCTCTAAGACTGTCTTAACTGTAGGCCCCACTAGAACACCTCTAGGACTGTCTTAACTGTAGGCCCCACTAGTACACCTCTAGGATTGTCTTAACTAACTGTAGGCCCCACTAGTACACCTCTAGGACTGTCTTAACCAACTGTAGGCCCCACTAAAACACCTCCAGGACTGTCTTAACTAACTGTAGGCCCCACTAGAACACCTCTATGACTGTCTTAACTGTAGACCCCACTTCAACACGTCTAGGACGGTCCTAACTAACTGTAGGCACCACTAGAACACCTCTAGGACTGTCTTAACTAACTGTAGGCCCCACTAGTACATCTCTAGGACTGTCTTAACTAACTGTAGGCCCCAAAAGAACACCTCTAGGACTGTCTTAACTGTAGGCCCCAGTAGAACACCTCTAGGACTGTGTTAACTAACTGTAGGCCCCACTACAACACCTATAGGACTGTCTTAACTGTAGGCCCCACTAGAACATCTCTAGGACTGTCTTAACTATCTGTAGGCCCCACTAGAACACTTCTAGGACTGTCTTAACTAACTGTAGGCCCCACTAGAACACCTCTAGGACTGTCTTAACTGTAGGCCCCACTAGAACATCTCTAGGACTGTCTTAACTATCTGTAGGCCCCACTAGAACACCTCTAGGACTGTCTTAACCAACTGTAGGCCCCACTAAAACACCTCTAGGACTGTCTTAACTAACTCTAGGCCCCACCAGTACACCTCTAAGACTGTCTTAACTGTAGGCCCCACTAGAACACCTCTATGACTGTCTTAACTGTAGACCCCACTACAACACGTCTAGGACGGTCCTAACTAACTGTAGGCACCACTAGAACACCTCTTGGACTGTCTTAACCAACTGTAGGCCCCACTAGTACATCTCTAGGACTGTCTTAACTAACTGTAGGCCCCACTACAACACCTCTAGGACTGTCTTAACTAACTGTAGGCCCCACTAGTACACCTCTAGGACTATCTTAACTAACTGCTGGCCCCACTACAATACCTTTAGGACTGTCTTAACCAACTGTAGGCCCCACTAGTACATCTCTAGGACTGTCTTAACTAACTGTAGGCCCCACTACAACACCTCTAGGACTGTCTTAACTAACTCTAGGCCCCACTAGTACACCTCTAAGACTGTCTTAACTGTAGGCCCCACTAGAACACCTCTAGGACTGTCTTAACTGTAGGCCCCACAAGTACACCTCTAGGATTGTCTTAACTAACTGTAGGCCCCTCTAGTACACCTCTAGGACTGTCTTAACTTTAGGCCCCACTACAACACCTCTAGGACTGTCCTAACTAACTGTAGGCCCCACTAGAACACCTCTAGGACTGTCTTAACGAACTGTAGGCCCATCTAGAACACCTCTAGGACTGTCTTAACTAACTGTAGGCCCCACTAGAACACCTCTAGGACCGTCTTAACCAACTGTAGGCCCCACTAGTATATCTCTAGGACTGTCTTAACGAACTGTAGGCCCCACTAGTACACCTCTAGGACTGTCTTAACTAACTGCTGGCCCCACTACAATACCTCTAGGACTGTCTTAACTAACTGTAGGCCCCTCTAGTACACCTCTAGGACTGTCTTAACTGTAGGCCCCACTAGTACACCTCTAGGATTGTCTTAACTAACTCTAGGCCCCACCAGTACACCTCTAAGACTGTCTTAACTGTAGGCCCCACTAGAACACCTCTAGGACTGTCTTAACTGTAGGCCCCACTAGTACACCTCTAGGATTGTCTTAACTAACTGTAGGCCCCACTAGTACACCTCTAGGACTGTCTTAAGCAACTGTAGGCCCCACTAAAACACCTCCAGGACTGTCTTAACTAACTGTAGGCCCCACTAGAACACCTCTATGACTGTCTTAACTGTAGACCCCACTACAACACGTCTAGGACGGTCCTAACTAACTGTAGGCACCACTAGAACACCTCTTGGACTGTCTTAACCAACTGTAGGCCCCACTAGTACATCTCTAGGACTGTCTTAACTAACTGTAGGCCCCACTACAACACCTATAGGACTGTCTTAACTAACTGTAGGCCCCACTAGTACACCTCTAGGACTATCTTAACTAACTGCTGGCCCCACTACAATACCTTTAGGACTGTCTTAACCAACTGTAGGCCCCACTAGTACATCTCTAGGACTGTCTTAACTAACTGTAGGCCCCACTACAACACCTCTAGGACTGTCTTAACTAACTCTAGGCCCCACTAGTACACCTCTAAGACTGTCTTAACTGTAGGCCCCACTAGAACACCTCTAGGACTGTCTTAACTGTAGGCCCCACAAGTACACCTCTAGGATTGTCTTAACTAACTGTAGGCCCCACTAGAACACGTCTAGGACTGTCTTAACTAACTGTAGGCCCCACTAGTACACCTCTAGGACTGTCTTAACTGTAGGCCTCACGACAACACCTCTAGGACGGTCTTAACTAACTGTAGGCCCCACTAGAACACCTCTAGGACTGTCTTAACCAACTGTAGGCCTCACTAGAACACCTCTAGGACTGTCTTAACTGTAGGCCTCACTAGAACACCTCTAGGACTGTCTTAACTAACTGTAGGCCCCACTACAACACCTCTAGGACTGTCTTAACTAACTGTAGGCCCCACTAGAACACCTCTAGGACTGTCTTAACTGTAGGCCCCACTACAACACCTCTAGGACTGTCTTAACTAACTGTAGGCCACCACTAGAACACCTCTAGGACTGTCTTAACTAACTGTAGTCCCCTCTAGAACACCTCTAGGACTGTCTTAACTGTAGGCCCCCGTACAACACCTCTAGGACTGTCTTAACTAACTGTAGGACCCACTAGAACACCTCTAGGACTGTCTTAACTGTAGGCCCCACTACAACACCTCTAGGACTGTCTTAACTAACTGTAGGCCCCACTACAACACCTCTAGGACTGTCTTAACTAACTGTAGGCCCCTCTAGTACACCTCTAGGACTGTCTTAACTAACTGTAGGCCCCACTAGAACACCTCTAGGACTGTCTTAACTAACTGTAGGCCCCACTAGAACACCTCTAGGACTGTCTTAACTAACTGTAGGCCCCACTAGAACACCTCTAGGACTGTCTTAACTGTAGGCCTCACTAGAAAACCTCTAGGACTGTCTTAACTAACTGTAGGCCCCTCTAGTACACCTCTAGGACTGTCTTAACTTTAGGCCCCACTACAACACCTCTAGGACTGTCCTAACTAACTGTAGGCCCCACTAGAACACCTCTAGGACTGTCTTAACGAACTGTAGGCCCATCTAGAACACCTCTAGGACTGTCTTAACTAACTGTAGGCCCCACTAGAACACCTCTAGGACCGTCTTAACCAACTGTAGGCCCCACTAGTACATCTCTAGGACTGTCTTAACTAACTGTAGGCCCCACTAGTACACCTCTAGGACTGTCTTAACTAACTGCTGGCCCCACTACAATACCTCTAGGACTGTCTTAACTAACTGTAGGCCCCTCTAGTACACCTCTAAGACTGTCTTAACTGTAGGCCCCACTAGTACACCTCTAGGATTGTCTTAACTAACTCTAGGCCCCACCAGTACACCTCTAAGACTGTCTTAACTGTAGGCCCCACTAGAACACCTCTAGGACTGTCTTAACTGTAGGCCCCACTAGTACACCTCTAGGATTGTCTTAACTAACTGTAGGCCCCACTAGTACACCTCTAGGACTGTCTTAAGCAACTGTAGGCCCCACTAAAACACCTCCAGGACTGTCTTAACTAACTGTAGGCCCCACTAGAACACCTCTATGACTGTCTTAACTGTAGACCCCACTACAACACGTCTAGGACGGTCCTAACTAACTGTAGGCACCACTAGAACACCTCTTGGACTGTCTTAACCAACTGTAGGCCCCACTAGTACATCTCTAGGACTGTCTTAACTAACTGTAGGCCCCACTACAACACCTATAGGACTGTCTTAACTAACTGTAGGCCCCACTAGTACACCTCTAGGACTATCTTAACTAACTGCTGGCCCCACTACAATACCTTTAGGACTGTCTTAACCAACTGTAGGCCCCACTAGTACATCTCTAGGACTGTCTTAACTAACTGTAGGCCCCACTACAACACCTCTAGGACTGTCTTAACTAACTCTAGGCCCCACTAGTACACCTCTAAGACTGTCTTAACTGTAGGCCCCACTAGAACACCTCTAGGACTGTCTTAACTGTAGGCCCCACAAGTACACCTCTAGGATTGTCTTAACTAACTGTAGGCCCCACTAGAACACGTCTAGGACTGTCTTAACTAACTGTAGGCCCCACTAGTACACCTCTAGGACTGTCTTAACTGTAGGCCTCACGACAACACCTCTAGGACGGTCTTAACTAACTGTAGGCCCCACTAGAACACCTCTAGGACTGTCTTAACCAACTGTAGGCCTCACTAGAACACCTCTAGGACTGTCTTAACTGTAGGCCTCACTAGAACACCTCTAGGACTGTCTTAACTAACTGTAGGCCCCACTACAACACCTCTAGGACTGTCTTAACTAACTGTAGGCCCCACTAGAACACCTCTAGGACTGTCTTAACTGTAGGCCCCACTACAACACCTCTAGGACTGTCTTAACTAACTGTAGGCCACCACTAGAACACCTCTAGGACTGTCTTAACTAACTGTAGGCCCCTCTAGAACACCTCTAGGACTGTCTTAACTGTAGGCCCCCGTACAACACCTCTAGGACTGTCTTAACTAACTGTAGGACCCACTAGAACACCTCTAGGACTGTCTTAACTGTAGGCCCCACTACAACACCTCTAGGACTGTCTTAACTAACTGTAGGCCCCACTACAACACCTCTAGGACTGTCTTAACTAACTGTAGGCCCCTTTAGTACACCTCTAGGACTGTCTTAACTAACTGTAGGCCCCACTAGAACACCTCTAGGACTGACTTAACTAACTGTAGGCCCCACTAGAACACCTCTAGGACTGTCTTAACTAACTGTAGGCCCCACTAGAACACCTCTAGGACTGTCTTAACTGTAGGCCTCACTAGAAAACCTCTAGGACTGTCTTAACTAACTGTAGGCCCCACTAGTACACCTCTAGGACTGTCTTAACTTTAGGCCCCACTACAACACCTCTAGGACTGTCCTAACTAACTGTAGGCCCCACTAGAACACCTCTAGGACTGTCTTAACGAACTGTAGGCCCATCTAGAACACCTCTAGGACTGTCTTAACCAACTGTAGGCCCCACTAGAACACCTCTAGGACCGTCTTAACCAACTGTAGGCCCCACTAGTACATCTCTAGGACTGTCTTAACTAACTGTAGGCCCCACTAGTACACCTCTAGGACTGTCTTAACTAACTGCTGGCCCCACTACAATACCTCTAGGACTGTCTTAACTAACTGTAGGCCCCTCTAGTACACCTCTAGGACTGTCTTAACTAACTCTAGGCCCCACCAGTACACCTCTAAGACTGTCTTAACTGTAGGCCCCACTAGAACACCTCTAGGACTGTCTTAACTGTAGGCCCCACTAGTACACTTCTAGGATTGTCTTAACTAACTGTAGGCCCCACTAGTACACCTCTAGGACTGTCTTAACCAACTGTAGGCCCCACTAAAACACCTCCAGGACTGTCTTAACTAACTGTAGGCCCCACTAGAACACCTCTATGACTGTCTTAACTGTAGACCCCACTACAACACGTCTAGGACGGTCCTAACTAACTGTAGGCACCACTAGAACACCTCTAGGACTGTCTTAACCAACTGTAGGCCCCACTAGTACATCTCTAGGACTGTCTTAACTAACTGTAGGCCCCACTACAACACCTCTAGGACTGTCTTAACTAACTGTAGGCCCCACTAGTACATCTCTAGGACTGTCTTAACTAACTGTAGGCCCCAAAAGAACACCTCTAGGACTGTCTTAACTGTAGGCCCCAGTAGAACACCTCTAGGACTGTCTGTAACTAACTGTAGGCCCCACTAGAACACCTATAGGACTGTCTTAACTGTAGGCCCCACTAGAACATCTCTAGGACTGTCTTAACTATCTGTAGGCCCCACTAGAACACTTCTAGGACTGTCTTAACTAACTGTAGGCCCCACTAGAACACCTCTAGGACTGTCTTAACTGTAGGCCCCACTAGAACATCTCTAGGACTGTCTTAACTATCTGTAGGCCCCACTAGAACACCTCTAGGACTGTCTTAACTAACTGAAGGCCCCACTAGAACACCTCTAGGACTGTCTTAACTGTAGGCCTCACTAGAAAACCTCTAGGACTGTCTTAACTAACTGTAGGCCCCTCTAGTACACCTCTAGGACTGTCTTAACTTTAGGCCCCACTACAACACCTCTAGGACTGTCTTAACTGTAGGCCCCACAAGTACACCTCTAGGATTGTCTTAACTAACTGTAGGCCCCACTAGAACACGTCTAGGACTGTCTTAACTAACTGTAGGCCCCACTAGTACACCTCTAGGACTGTCTTAACTTTAGGCCCCACTACAACACCTCTAGGACTGTCCTAACTAACTGTAGGCCCCACTAGAACACCTCTAGGACTGTCTTAACGAACTGTAGGCCCATCTAGAACACCTCTAGGACTGTCTTAACTAACTGTAGGCCCCACTAGAACACCTCTAGGACCGTCTTAACCAACTGTAGGCCCCACTAGTACATCTCTAGGACTGTCTTAACTAACTGTAGGCCCCACTTGTACACCTCTAGGACTGTCTTAACTAACTGCTGGCCCCACTACAATACCTCTAGGACTGTCTTAACTAACTGTAGGCCCCTCTAGTACACCTCTAGGACTGTCTTAACTAACTCTAGGCCCCACCAGTACACCTCTAAGACTGTCTTAACTGTAGGCCCCACTAGAACACCTCTAGGACTGTCTTAACTGTAGGCCCCACTAGTACACCTCTAGGATTGTCTTAACTAACTGTAGGCCCCACTAGTACACCTCTAGGACTGTCTTAACCAACTGTAGGCCCCACTAAAACACCTCCAGGACTGTCTTAACTAACTGTAGGCCCCACTAGAACACCTCTATGACTGTCTTAACTGTAGACCCCACTACAACACGTCTAGGACGGTCCTAACTAACTGTAGGCACCACTAGAACACCTCTTGGACTGTCTTAACCAACTGTAGGCCCCACTAGTACATCTCTAGGACTGTCTTAACTAACTGTAGGCCCCACTACAACACCTCTAGGACTGTCTTAACTAACTGTAGGCCCCACTAGTACACCTCTAGGACTATCTTAACTAACTGCTGGCCCCACTACAATACCTTTAGGACTGTCTTAACCAACTAGGCCCCACTAGTAC
Source organism: Oncorhynchus tshawytscha (assembly GCF_018296145.1). Classification (NCBI taxonomy): domain Eukaryota; kingdom Metazoa; phylum Chordata; class Actinopteri; order Salmoniformes; family Salmonidae; genus Oncorhynchus; species Oncorhynchus tshawytscha. The sequence continues at coordinate 35,316,593 of NC_056457.1, read as the reverse complement.
ATCTCTAGGACTGTCTTAACTAACTGTAGGCCCCACTACAACACCTCTAGGACTGTCTTAACTAACTCTAGGCCCCACTAGTACACCTCTAAGACTGTCTTAACTGTAGGCCCCACTAGAACACCTCTAGGACTGTCTTAACTGTAGGCCCCACAAGTACACCTCTAGGATTGTCTTAACTAACTGTAGGCCCCACTAGAACACGTCTAGGACTGTCTTAACTAACTGTAGGCCCCACTAGTACACCTCTAGGACTGTCTTAACTGTAGGCCTCACGACAACACCTCTAGGACTGTCTTAACTAACTGTAGGCCCCACTAGAACACCTCTAGGACTGTCTTAACCAACTGTAGGCCCCACTAGAACACCTCTAGGACTGTCTTAACTGTAGGCCTCACTAGAACACCTCTAGGACTGTCTTAACTAACTGTAGGCCCCACTACAACACCTCTAGGACTGTCTTAACTAACTGTAGGCCCCACTAGAACACCTCTAGGACTGTCTTAACTAACTGTAGGCCCCACTAGAACACCTCTAGGACTGTCTTAACTGTAGGCCCCCGTACAACACCTCTAGGACTGTCTTAACTAACTGTAGGACCCACTAGAACACCTCTAGGACTGTCTTAACTGTAGGCCCCACTACAACACCTCTAGGACTGTCTTAACTAACTGTAGGCCCCACTACAACACCTCTAGGACTGTCTTAACTAACTGTAGGCCCCTTTAGTACACCTCTAGGACTGTCTTAACTAACTGTAGGCCCCACTGGAACACCTCTAGGACTGTCTTAACTAACTGTAGGCCCCACTAGAACACCTCTAGGACTGTCTTAACTGTAGGCCTGAAAACCTCTTGTCTTAACTAACTGTAGGCCCCTCTAGTACACCTCTAGGACTGTCTTAACTTTAGGCCCCACTACAACACCTCTAGGACTGTCCTAACTAACTGTAGGCCCCACTAGAACACCTCTAGGACTGTCTTAACGAACTGTAGGCCCACTAGAACACCTCTAGGACCGTCTTAACCAACTGTAGGCCCCACTAGTACATCTCTAGGACTGTCTTAACTAACTGTAGGCCCCACTAGTACACCTCTAGGACTGTCTTAACTAACTGCTGGCCCCACTACAATACCTCTAGGACTGTCTTAACTAACTGTAGGCCCCTCTAGTACACCTCTAGGACTGTCTTAACTAACTCTAGGCCCCACCAGTACACCTCTAAGACTGTCTTAACTGTAGGCCCCACTAGAACACCTCTAGGACTGTCTTAACTGTAGGCCCCACTAGTACACTTCTAGGATTGTCTTAACTAACTGTAGGCCCCACTAGTACACCTCTAGGACTGTCTTAACCAACTGTAGGCCCCACTAAAACACCTCCAGGACTGTCTTAACTAACTGTAGGCCCCACTAGAACACCTCTATGACTGTCTTAACTGTAGACCCCACTACAACACGTCTAGGACGGTCCTAACTAACTGTAGGCACCACTAGAAACCCTCTAGGACTGTCTTAACCAACTGTAGGCCCCACTAGTACATCTCTAGGACTGTCTTAACTAACTGTAGGCCCCACTAGTACACCTCTAGGACTATCTTAACTAACTGTACACCCCTCTAGTACACCTCTAGGACTGTCTTAACTAACTGTAGGCCCCACTAGTACACCTCTAGGACTGTCTTAACTAACTGCTGGCCCCACTACAATACCTCTAGGACTGTCTTAACTAACTGTAGGCCCCTCTAGTACACCTCTAGGACTGTCTTAACTAACTCTAGGCCCCACCAGTACACCTCTAAGACTGTCTTAACTGTAGGCCCCACTAGAACACCTCTAGGACTGTCTTAACTGTAGGCCCCACTAGTACACCTCTAGGATTGTCTTAACTAACTGTAGGCCCCACTAGTACACCTCTAGGACTGTCTTAACCAACTGTAGGCCCCACTAAAACACCTCCAGGACTGTCTTAACTAACTGTAGGCCCCACTAGAACACCTCTATGACTGTCTTAACTGTAGACCCCACTACAACACGTCTAGGACGGTCCTAACTAACTGTAGGCACCACTAGAACACCTCTAGGACTGTCTTAACCAACTGTAGGCCCCACTAGTACATCTCTAGGACTGTCTTAACTAACTGTAGGCCCCACTACAACACCTCTAGGACTGTCTTAACTAACTGTAGGCCCCACTAGTACACCTCTAGGACTATCTTAACTAACTGCTGGCCCCACTACAATACCTTTAGGACTGTCTTAACCAACTGTAGGCCCCACTAGTACATCTCTAGGACTGTCTTAACTAACTGTAGGCCCCACTACAACACCTCTAGGACTGTCTTAACTAACTCTAGGCCCCACTAGTACACCTCTAAGACTGTCTTAACTGTAGGCCCCACTAGAACACCTCTAGGACTGTCTTAACTGTAGGCCCCACAAGTACACCTCTAGGATTGTCTTAACTAACTGTAGGCCCCACTAGAACACGTCTAGGACTGTCTTAACTAACTGTAGGCCCCACTAGTACACCTCTAGGACTGTCTTAACTGTAGGCCTCACGACAACACCTCTAGGACGGTCTTAACTAACTGTAGGCCCCACTAGAACACCTCTAGGACTGTCTTAACCAACTGTAGGCCTCACTAGTACACCTCTAAGACTGTCTTAACTGTAGAGCCCACTAGTACACCTCTAGGACTGTCTTAACTAACTGTAGGCCCCACTACAACACCTCAAGGACTGTCTTAACTAACTGTAGGCCCCACTACAACACCTCTAGGACTATTTTAACTAACTGTAGGCCCCTCTAGAACACCTCTAGGACTGTCTTATCTAACTGTAGGCCCCACTAGAACATCTCTAGGACTGTCTTAACTAACTGTAGGCTCCACTACAACACCTCTAGGACTGTCTTAAATAACTGTAGGCCCCACTAGTACACCTCTAGGACTGTCTTAACTAACTGTAAGCCCCACTACAACACCTCTAGGACTGTCTTAACTAACTGTAGGCCCCTCTAGTACACCTCTAGGACTGTCTTAACTAACTGTAGGCCCCACTAGAAGACCTCTAGGACTGTCTTAACTAACTGTAGGACCCACTAGAACACCTCTAGGACTGTCTTAACTGTAGGCCTCACTAGAACACCTCTAGGACTGTCTTAACTAACTGTAGGCCCCACTACAACACCTCTAGGACTGTCTTAACTTTAGGCCCCACTACAACACCTCTAGGACTGTCCTAACTAACTGTAGGCCCCACTAGAACACCTCTAGGACTGTCTTAACGAACTGTAGGCCCATCTAGAACACCTCTAGGACTGTCTTAACTATCTGTAGGCCCCACTAGAACACCTCTAGGACCGTCTTAACCAACTGTAGGCCCCACTAGTACATCTCTAGGACTGTCTTAACTAACTGTAGGCCCCACTAGTACACCTCTAGGACTGTCTTAACTAACTGCTGGCCCCACTACAATACCTCTAGGACTGTCTTAACTAACTGTAGGCCCCTCTAGTACACCTCTAGGACTGTCTTAACTAACTCTAGGCCCCACCAGTACACCTCTAAGACTGTCTTAACTGTAGGCCCCACTAGAACACCTCTAGGACTGTCTTAACTGTAGGCCCCACTAGTACACTTCTAGGATTGTCTTAACTAACTGTAGGCCCCACTAGTACACCTCTAGGACTGTCTTAACCAACTGTAGGCCCCACTAAAACACCTCCAGGACTGTCTTAACTAACTGTAGGCCCCACTAGAACACCTCTATGACTGTCTTAACTGTAGACCCCACTACAACACGTCTAGGACGGTCCTAACTAACTGTAGGCACCACTAGAACACCTCTAGGACTGTCTTAACCAACTGTAGGCCCCACTAGTACATCTCTAGGACTGTCTTAACTAACTGTAGGCCCCACTACAACACCTCTAGGACTGTCTTAACTAACTGTAGGCCCCACTAGTACATCTCTAGGACTGTCTTAACTAACTGTAGGCCCCAAAAGAACACCTCTAGGACTGTCTTAACTGTAGGCCCCAGTAGAACACCTCTAGGACTGTCTTAACTAACTGTAGGCCCCACTAGAACACCTATAGGACTGTCTTAACTGTAGGCCCCACTAGAACATCTCTAGGACTGTCTTAACTATCTGTAGGCCCCACTAGAACACTTCTAGGACTGTCTTAACTAACTGTAGGCCCCACTAGAACACCTCTAGGACTGTCTTAACTGTAGGCCCCACTAGAACATCTCTAGGACTGTCTTACCTATCTGTAGGCCCCACTAGAACACCTCTAGGACTGTCTTAACTAACTGAAGGCCCCACTAGAACACCTCTAGGACTGTCTTAACTGTAGGCCTCACTAGAAAACCTCTAGAACTGTCTTAACTAACTGTAGGCCCCTCTAGTACACCTCTAGGACTGTCTTAACTTTAGGCCCCACTACAACACCTCTAGGACTGTCTTAACTGTAGGCCCCACAAGTACACCTCTAGGATTGTCTTAACTAACTGTAGGCCCCACTAGAACACGTCTAGGACTGTCTTAACTAACTGTAGGCCCCACTAGTACACCTCTAGGACTGTCTTAACTTTAGGCCCCACTACAACACCTCTAGGACTGTCTAACTAACTGTAGGCCCCACTAGAACACCTCTAGGACTGTCTTAACGAACTGTAGGCCCATCTAGAACACCTCTAGGACTGTCTTAACTAACTGTAGGCCCCACTAGAACACCTCTAGGACCGTCTTAACCAACTGTAGGCCCCACTAGTACACCTCTAGGACTGTCTTAACCAACTGTAGGCCCCACTAAAACACCTCCAGGACTGTCTTAACTAACTGTAGGCCCCACTAGAACACCTCTATGACTGTCTTAACTGTAGACCCCACTACAACACGTCTAGGACGGTCCTAACTAACTGTAGGCACCACTAGAACACCTCTAGGACTGTCTTAACCAACTGTAGGCCCCACTAGTACATCTCTAGGACTGTCTTAACTAACTGTAGGCCCCACTACAACACCTCTAGGACTGTCTTAACTAACTGTAGGCCCCACTAGTACATCTCTAGGACTGTCTTAACTAACTGTAGGCCCCAAAAGAACACCTCTAGGACTGTCTTAACTGTAGGCCCCAGTAGAACACCTCTAGGACTGTCTTAACTAACTGTAGGCCCCACTAGAACACCTCTAGGACTGTCTTAACTGTAGGCCCCACTAGAACATCTCTAGGACTGTCTTAACTATCTGTAGGCCCCACTAGAACACTTCTAGGACTGTCTTAACTAACTGTAGGCCCCACTAGAACACCTCTAGGACTGTCTTAACTGTAGGCCCCACTAGAACATCTCTAGGACTGTCTTACCTATCTGTAGGCCCCACTAGAACACCTCTAGGACTGTCTTAACTAACTGAAGGCCCCACTAGAACACCTCTAGGACTGTCTTAACTGTAGGCCTCACTAGAAAACCTCTAGAACTGTCTTAACTAACTGTAGGCCCCACTACAACACCTCTAGGACTGTCTTAACTAACTGTAGGCCCCACTAGTACACCTCTAGGACTGTCTTAACTAACTGCTCCCCCACTACAATACCTCTAGGACTGTCTTAACTAACTGTAGGCCCCTCTAGTACACCTCTAGGACTGTCTTAACTAACTCTAGGCCCCACCAGTACACCTCTAAGACTGTCTTAACTGTAGGCCCCACTAGAACACCTCTAGGACTGTCTTAACTGTAGGCCCCACTAGTACACCTCTAGGATTGTCTTAACTAACTGTAGGCCCCACTAGTACACCTCTAGGACTGTCTTAACCAACTGTAGGCCCCACTAAAACACCTCCAGGACTGTCTTAACTAACTGTAGGCCCCACTAGAACACCTCTATGACTGTCTTAACTGTAGACCCCACTACAACACGTCTAGGACGGTCCTAACTAACTGTAGGCACCACTAGAACACCTCTTGGACTGTCTTAACCAACTGTAGGCCCCACTAGTACATCTCTAGGACTGTCTTAACTAACTGTAGGCCCCACTACAACACCTCTAGGACTGTCTTAACTAACTGTAGGCCCCACTAGTACACCTCTAGGACTATCTTAACTAACTGCTGGCCCCACTACAATACCTTTAGGACTGTCTTAACCAACTGTAGGCCCCACTAGTACATCTCTAGGACTGTCTTAACTATCTGTAGGCCCCACTAGAACACCTCTAGGACTGTCTTAACTAACTGTAGGCCCCACTACAACACCTCTAGGACTGTCTTAACTAACTGTAGGCCCCACTAGAACACCTCTAGGACTGTCTTAACTAACTGTAGGCCCCACTACAACACCTCTAGGACTGTCTTAACTAACTGTAGGCCCCACTAGAACACCTCTAGGACTGTCTTAACTAACTGTAGGCCCCTCTAGAACACCTCTAGGACTGTCTTAACTGTAGGCCCCACGTACAACACCTCTAGGACTGTCTTAACTAACTGTAGGCCCACTAGAACACCTCTAGGACTGTCTTAACTGTAGGCCCCACTACAACACCTCTAGGACTGTCTTAACTAACTGTAGGCCCCACTACAACACCTCTAGGACTGTCTTAACTAACTGTAGGCCCCTTTAGTACACCTCTAGGACTGTCTTAACTAACTGTAGTCCCCACTAGAACACCTCTAGACTGTCTTAACTAACTGTAGGCCCCACTAGAACACCTCTAGGACTGTCTTAACTAACTGTAGGCCCCACTAGAACACCTCTAGGACTGTCTTAACTGTAGGACCCACTAGAACACCTCTAGGACTGTCTTAACTGTAGGCCCCACTACAACACCTCTAGGACTGTCTTAACTAACTGTAGGCCCCACTACAACACCTCTAGGACTGTCTTAACTAACTGTAGGCCCCTCTAGTACACCTCTAGGACTGTCTTAACTAACTGTAGGCCCCACTAGAACACCTCTAGGACTGTCTTAACTAACTGTAGGCCCCACTAGAACACCTCTAGGACTGTCTTAACTAACTGTAGGCCCCACTAGTACACCTCTAGGACTGTCTTAACTGTAGGCCTCACTAGAAAACCTCTAGGACTGTCTTAACTAACTGTAGGCCCCTCTAGTACACCTCTAGGACTGTCTTAACTTTAGGCCCCACTACAACACCTCTAGGACTGTCCTAACTAACTGTAGGCCCCACTAGAACACCTCTAGGACTGTCTTAACGAACTGTAGGCCCATCTAGAACACCTCTAGGACTGTCTTAACTAACTGTAGGCCCCACTAGTACACCTCTAGGACTGTCTTAACTAACTGTACACCCCTCTAGTACACCTCTAGGACTGTCTTAACTAACTGTAGGCCCCACTAGTACACCTCTAGGACTGTCTTAACTAACTGCTGGCCCCACTACAATACCTCTAGGACTGTCTTAACTAACTGTAGGCCCCTCTAGTACACCTCTAGGACTGTCTTAACTAACTCTAGGCCCCACCAGTACACCTCTAAGACTGTCTTAACTGTAGGCCCCACTAGAACACCTCTAGGACTGTCTTAACTGTAGGCCCCACTAGTACACTTCTAGGATTGTCTTAACCAACTGTAGGCCCCACTAAAACACCTCCAGGACTGTCTTAACTAACCGTAGGCCCCACTAGAACACCTCTATGACTGTCTTAACTGTAGACCCCCACTACAACACGTCTAGGACGGTCCTAACTAACTGTAGGCACCACTAGAACACCTCTAGGACTGTCTTAACCAACTGTAGGCCCCACTAGTACATCTCTAGGACTGTCTTAACTAACTGTAGGCCCCACTACAACACCTCTAGGACTGTCTTAACTATCTGTAGGCCCCACTAGTACATCTCTAGGACTGTCTTAACTAACTGTAGGCCCCAAAAGAACACCTCTAGGACTGTCTTAACTGTAGGCCCCAGTAGAACACCTCTAGGACTGTCTTAACTAACTGTAGGCCCCACTAGAACACCTATAGGACTGTCTTAACTGTAGGCCCCACTAGAACATCTCTAGGACTGTCTTAACTATCTGTAGGCCCCACTAGAACACTTCTAGGACTGTCTTAACTAACTGTAGGCCCCACTAGAACACCTCTAGGACTGTCTTAACTGTAGGCCCCACTAGAACATCTCTAGGACTGTCTTAACTATCTGTAGGCCCCACTAGAACACCTCTAGGACTGTCTTAACTAACTGAAGGCCCCACTAGAACACCTCTAGGACTGTCTTAACTGTAGGCCTCACTAGAAAACCTCTAGGACTGTCTTAACTAACTGTAGGCCCCTCTAGTACACCTCTAGGACTGTCTTAACTTTAGGCCCCACTACAACACCTCTAGGACTGTCTTAACTGTAGGCCCCACAAGTACACCTCTAGGATTGTCTTAACTAACTGTAGGCCCCACTAGAACACGTCTAGGACTGTCTTAACTAACTGTAGGCCCCACTAGTACACCTCTAGGACTGTCTTAACTTTAGGCCCCACTACAACACCTCTAGGACTGTCCTAACTAACTGTAGGACCCACTAGAACACCTCTAGACTGTCTTAACGAACTGTAGGCCCATCTAGAACACCTCTAGGACTGTCTTAACTAACTGTAGGCCCCACTAGAACACCTCTAGGACCGTCTTAACCAACTGTAGGCCCCACTAGTACATCTCTAGGACTGTCTTAACTAACTGTAGGCCCCACTTGTACACCTCTAGGACTGTCTTAACTAACTGCTGGCCCCACTACAATACCTCTAGGACTGTCTTAACTAACTGTAGGCCCCTCTAGTACACCTCTAGGACTGTCTTAACTAACTCTAGGCCCCACCAGTACACCTCTAAGACTGTCTTAACTGTAGGCCCCACTAGAACACCTCTAGGACTGTATTAACTGTAGGCCCCACTAGTACACCTCTAAGATTGTCTTAACTAACTGTAGGCCCCACTAGTACACCTCTAGGACTGTCTTAACCAACTGTAGGCCCCACTAAATCACCTCCAGGACTGTCTTAACTAACTGTAGGCCCCACTAGAACACCTCTATGACTGTCTTAACTGTAGACCCCACTACAACACGTCTAGGACGGTCCTAACTAACTGTAGGCACCACTAGAACACCTCTAGGACTGTCTTAACCAACTGTAGGCCCCACTAGTACATCTCTAGGACTGTCTTAACTAACTGTAGGCCCCACTACAACACCTCTAGGACTGTCTTAACTAACTGTAGGCCCCACTAGTACACCTCTAGGACTATCTTAACTAACTGCTGGCCCCACTACAATACCTTTAGGACTGTCTTAACCAACTGTAGGCCCCACTAGTACATCTCTAGGACTGTCTTAACTAACTGTAGGCCCCACTACAACACCTCTAGGACTGTCTTAACTAACTCTAGGCCCCACTAGTACACCTCTAAGACTGTCTTAACTGTAGGCCCCACTAGAACACCTCTAGGACTGTCTTAACTGTAGGCCCCACAAGTACACCTCTAGGATTGTCTTAACTAACTGTAGGCCCCACTAGAACACGTCTAGGACTGTCTTAACTAACTGTAGGCCCCACTAGTACACCTCTAGGACTGTCTTAACTGTAGGCCTCACGACAACACCTCTAGGACGGTCTTAACTAACTGTAGGCCCCACTAGAACACCTCTAGGACTGTCTTAACCAACTGTAGGCCTCACTAGAACACCTCTAGGACTGTCTTAACTGTAGGCCTCACTAGAACACCTCTAGGACTGTCTTAACTAACTGTAGGCCCCACTACAACACCTCTAGGACTGTCTTAACTAACTGTAGGCCCCACTAGAACACCTCTAGGACTGTCTTAACTGTAGGCCCCACTACAACACCTCTAGGACTGTCTTAACTAACTGTAGGCCACCACTAGAACACCTCTAGGACTGTCTTAACTAACTGTAGGCCCCTCTAGAACACCTCTAGGACTGTCTTAACTAACTGTAGGCCCCCTACAACACCTCTAGGACTGTCTTAACTAACTGTAGGACCCACTAGAACACCTCTAGGACTGTCTTAACTGTAGGCCCCACTACAACACCTCTAGGACTGTCTTAACTAACTGTAGGCCCCACTACAACACCTCTAGGACTGTCTTAACTAACTGTAGGCCCCTCTAGTACACCTCTAGGACTGTCTTAACTAACTGTAGGCCCCACTAGAACACCTCTAGGACTGACTTAACTAACTGTAGGCCCCACTAGAACACCTCTAGGACTGTCTTAACTAACTGTAGGCCCCACTAGAACACCTCTAGGACTGTCTTAACTGTAGGCCCCACTAGAACACCTCTAGGACTGTCTTAACTAACTGTAGGCCCCACTAGAACACCTCTAGGACCGTCTTAACCAACTGTAGGCCCCACTAGTACATCTCTAGGACTGTCTTAACTAACTGTAGGCCCCACTAGTACACCTCTAGGACTGTCTTAACTAACTGCTGGCCCCACTACAATACCTCTAGGACTGTCTTAACTAACTGTAGGCCCCTTTAGTACACCTCTAGGACTGTCTTAACTAACTCTAGGCCCCACCAGTACACCTCTAAGACTGTCTTAACTGTAGGCCCCACTAGAACACCTCTAGGACTGTCTTAACTGTAGGCCACACTAGTACACTTCTAGGATTGTCTTAACTAACTGTAGGCCCCACTAGTACACCTCTAGGACTGTCTTAACCAACTGTAGGCCCCACTAAAACACCTCCAGGACTGTCTTAACTAACCGTAGGCCCCACTAGAACACCTCTAGGACTGTCTTAACTGTAGGCCCCACAAGTACACCTCTAGGATTGTCTTAACTAACTGTAGGCCCCACTAGAACACGTCTAGGACTGTCTTAACTAACTGTAGGCCCCACTAGTACACCTCTAGGACTGTCTTAACTGTAGGCCTCACGACAACACCTCTAGGACGGTCTTAACTAACTGTAGGCCCCACTAGAACACCTCTAGGACTGTCTTAACCAACTGTAGGCCTCACTAGAACACCTCTAGGACTGTCTTAACTGTAGGCCTCACTAGAACACCTCTAGGACTGTCTTAACTAACTGTAGGCCCCACTACAACACCTCTAGGACTGTCTTAACTAACTGTAGGCCCCACTAGAACACCTCTAGGACTGTCTTAACTGTAGGCCCCACTACAACACCTCTAGGACTGTCTTAACTAACTGTAGGCCACCACTAGAACACCTCTAGGACTGTCTTAACTAACTGTAGGCCCCTCTAGAACACCTCTAGGACTGTCTTAACTAACTGTAGGCCCCACTACAACACCTCTAGGACTGTCTTAACTAACTGTAGGACCCACTAGAACACCTCTAGGACTGTCTTAACTGTAGGCCCCACTACAACACCTCTAGGACTGTCTTAACTATCTGTAGGCCCCACTAGAACACCTCTAGGACAGTCTTAACTAACTGTAGGCCCCACTAGAACACCTCTAGGACTGTCTTAACTGTAGGCCTCACTAGAACACCTCTAGGACTGTCTTAACTAACTGTAGGCCCCACTAGAACACCTCTAGGACCGTCTTAACCAACTGTAGGCCCCACTAGTACATCTCTAGGACTGTCTTAACTAACTGTAGGCCCCACTAGTACACCTCTAGGACTGTCTTAACTAACTGCTGGCCCCACTACAATACCTCTAGGACTGTCTTAACTAACTGTAGGCCCCTCTAGTACACCTCTAGGACTGTCTTAACTAACTCTAGGCCCCACCAGTACACCTCTAAGACTGTCTTAACTGTAGGCCCCACTAGAACACCTCTAGGACTGTCTTAACTGTAGGCCCCACTAGTACACTTCTAGGATTGTCTTAACTAACTGTAGGCCCCACTAGTACACCTCTAGGACTGTCTTAACCAACTGTAGGCCCCACTAAAACACCTCCAGGACTGTCTTAACTAACCGTAGGCCCCACTAGAACACCTCTAGGACTGTCTTAACTGTAGGCCCCACAAGTACACCTCTAGGATTGTCTTAACTAACTGTAGGCCCCACTAGAACACGTCTAGGACTGTCTTAACTAACTGTAGGCCCCACTAGTACACCTCTAGGACTGTCTTAACTGTAGGCCTCACGACAACACCTCTAGGACGGTCTTAACTAACTGTAGGCCCCACTAGAACACCTCTAGGACTGTCTTAACCAACTGTAGGCCTCACTAGAACACCTCTAGGACTGTCTTAACTGTAGGCCTCACTAGAACACCTCTAGGACTGTCTTAACTAACTGTAGGCCCCACTACAACACCTCTAGGACTGTCTTAACTAACTGTAGGCCCCACTAGAACACCTCTAGGACTTTCTTAACTCTAGGCCCCTCTAGAACACCTCTAGGACTGTCTTAACTAACTGTAGGCCTCACTAGAACACCTCTAGGACTGTCTTAACTAACTGTAGGCCCCACTAGAACACCTCTAGGACTGTCTTAACTAACTGTAGGCCCCACTAGAACACCTCTAGGACTGTCTTAACTAACTGTAGGACCCACTAGAACACCTCTAGGACTGTCTTAACTGTAGGCCCCACTACAACACCTCTAGGACTGTCTTAACTAACTGTAGGCCCCACTACAACACCTCTAGGACTGTCTTAACTAACTGTAGGCCCCTCTAGAACACCTCTAGGACTGTCTTAACTAACTGTAGGCCTCACTAGAACACCTCTAGGACTGTCTTAACTATCTGTAGGCCCCACTAGAACACCTCTAGGACAGTCTTAACTAACTGTAGGCCCCACTAGAACACCTCTAGGACTGTCTTAACTGTAGGCCTCACTAGAAAACCTCTAGGACTGTCTTAACTAACTGTAGGCCCCACTAGAACACCTCTAGGACCGTCTTAACCAACTGTAGGCCCCACTAGTACATCTCTAGGACTGTCTTAACTAACTGTAGGCCCCACTAGTACACCTCTAGGACTGTCTTAACTAACTGCTGGCCCCACTACAATACCTCTAGGACTGTCTTAACTAACTGTAGGCCCCTCTAGTACACCTCTAGGACTGTCTTAACTAACTCTAGGCCCCACCAGTACACCTCTAAGACTGTCTTAACTGTAGGCCCCACTAGAACACCTCTAGGACTGTCTTAACTGTAGGCCCCACTAGTACACTTCTAGGATTGTCTTAACTAACTGTAGGCCCCACTAGTACACCTCTAGGACTGTCTTAACCAACTGTAGGCCCCACTAAAACACCTCCAGGACTGTCTTAACTAACCGTAGGCCCCACTAGAACACCTCTATGACTGTCTTAACTGTAGACCCCACTACAACACGTCTAGGACCCTAACTAACTGTAGGCACCACTAGAACACCTCTAGGACTGTCTTAACCAACTGTAGGCCCCACTAGTACATCTCTAGGACTGTCTTAACTAACTGTAGGCCCCACTACAACACCTCTAGGACTGTCTTAACTAACTGTAGGCCCCACTAGTACATCTCTAGGACTGTCTTAACTAACTGTAGGCCCCAAAAGAACACCTCTAGGACTGTCTTAACTGTAGGCCCCAGTAGAACACCTCTAGGACTGTCTTAACTAACTGTAGGCCCCACTAGAACACCTATAGGACTGTCTTAACTGTAGGCCCCACTAGAACATCTCTAGGACTGTCTTAACTATCTGTAGGCCCCACTAGAACACTTCTAGGACTGTCTTAACTAACTGTAGGCCCCACTAGAACACCTCTAGGACTGTCTTAACTGTAGGCCCCACTAGAACATCTCTAGGACTGTCTTAACTATCTGTAGGCCCCACTAGAACACCTCTAGGACTGTCTTAACTAACTGAAGGCCCCACTAGAACACCTCTAGGACTGTCTTAACTGTAGGCCTCACTAGAAAACCTCTAGGACTGTCTTAACTAACTGTAGGCCCCTCTAGTACACCTCTAGGACTGTCTTAACTTTAGGCCCTACTACAACACCTCTAGGACTGTCTTAACTGTAGGCCCCACAAGTACACCTCTAGGATTGTCTTAACTAACTGTAGGCCCCACTAGAACACGTCTAGGACTGTCTTAACTAACTGTAGCCCCACTAGTACACCTCTAGGACTGTCTTAACTTTAGGCCCCACTACAACACCTCTAGGACTGTCTTAACTAACTGTAGGCCCCACCTCTAGGACTGTCTTAACTAACAGCTCTAAGACTGTCTTAACAGTAGGCACTTCTAGTACACCTCTAGGACTGTCTTAACTAACTGTAGGCCCCACTATAACACCTCTAGTACTGACTTAACTAACTGTAGGCCCCACTAGAACATCTCTAGGACTGTCTTAACTAACTGTAGGCCACACTAGAACACCTCTAAGACTGTCTTAACTGTAGGCCCTTCTAGTACACCTCTAGGTGTAACGGTCTGAGTGTAGTGGGTGAGGAGTCAGGCGCAGGAAGCAGAGAGTTCAGGGGAGTGCTATTTTAATGCACTGAGAAACGCTGAACATAAGCCAACCCTCACAAAAACACAGGGCGTACTGAACAAACAAATGCCCCAAACAGGGGGACTTAAACTGTCCAGGGAAAACCCACAAAATGGGAAAACACAAAACCCATAGACGTGCACACAAGTACACCAAACAGACGATCACAATAATTAATCCCGCACAATGAACCCTGCGGGCCGGCTGACTAATAAAGCCTTACTACCTAACTCAAAACAGGTGCACACAATCAACACATAAGGAGGGGGAGGAAATAATCAGTAGCAGCTAGTAGGCCAGCGACCGCCGAGCGCCACCCGAACGGGAAGGGGAGTGTCCTTCGGTCGGAGTCGATACACTAGGACTGTCTTAACTGTAGGCCCCACTAGAAAACCTCTAGGACTGTCTTAACTGTAGGCCCCACTAGAACACCTCTAGGACTGTCTTAACTAACTGTAGGCCCCACTAGAACACCTCTAGGACTGTCTTAACTAACTGTAGGCCCCACTAGAACACCTCTAGGACTGTCTTAACTAACTGTAGGCCCCACTACAACACCTCTAGGACTGTCTTAACTAACTGTAGGCCCCACTACAACACCTCTAGGACTGTCTTAACTAACTGTAGGCCCCTCTAGAACATCTCTAGGACTGTCTTAACTGTAGGCCCCCGTACAACACCTCTAGGACTGTTTTAACTAACTGTAGGCCCCACTAGAACACCTCTAGGACTGTCTTAACTGTAGGCTCCACTACAACCTCTAGGACTGTCTTAACTAACTGTAGGCCCCACTACAACACCTCTAGGACTGTCTTAACTAACTGTAGGCCCCACTAGAACACCTCTAGTACTGACTTAACTAACTGTAGGCCCCACTAGAACATCTCTAGGACTGTCTTAACTAACTGTAGGCCCCACCTCTAGGACTGTCTTAACTAACACCTCTAAGACTGTCTTAACTGTAGGCACTTCTAGTACACCTCTAGGACTGTCTTAACTGTAGGCCCCACTAGAAAACCTCTAGGACTGTCTTAACTGTAGGCCCCACTAGAACACCTCTAGGACTGTCTTAACTAACTGTAGGCCCCACTAGAACACCTCTAGGACTGACTTAACTAACTGTAGGCCCCACTAGAACACCTCTAGGACTGTCTTAACTAACTGTAGGCCCCACTGGAACATCTCTAGGACTTTCTTAACTGTAGGCCCCTCTAGAACACCTCTAGGACTGTCTTAACTAACTGTAGGCCCCACTACAACACCCCTAGGACTGTCTTAACTATTTGTAATCCTACTTCACTGTATTCATAGATTTTTAAATTCGTAAAAGCTACATTCGGAAGTACACATTGTCAGAGAGTAATTAATATATTGTGTGATATTTTGATGGAATCAAGGAGCAAATTGTATATCAACCAACCTAATGATTTTTCCTTTCTAAAACCCTATCTCGCCTGCTGAAACCAAGCTGAAATAAATATGCTTATTTATTAAGTTTAGGCTAGTAGCTGAAGCGTTTGCCATTTGTCCTCACTTGATTACATATTTTGGCAACTACAGTTGTATATAATTTTTATTTCCAATGAAAAAACTAATCATCATTAAGCTGATCTTTGAGCAAGGCATTATTACATTGAAAACCCAAACCAATTATAAACCGAAGACAATGTTAACATTGCAGTTCATACAATAATCTCATCAAGACAAAAACATAACATAGTCATCATGGTTTTTACACATTGCATTTAAACGAAAGGTCATGATATGTTTGTCATAGGTCGCTACGTTAAAACACCCCCCCTTAGGGTTTTGGTCTAAAGTAGTGCTCTATTTAGGGAATAGGGTGCCATAGGGCTCTGGTCTAAAGTAGTGTACTATATAGGGAATAGGATGACATAGGGCTCTGGTCTAAAGTAGTGTACTATATAGGAAATAGAGTGCCATAGGGCTCTGGTCTAAAGTAGTGTACTGTATAGGGAATAGAGTGCCATAGGGCTCTGGTCTAAAGTAGTGCAATATATAGGGAATAGGGTGCTATAGGGCACTGGTCTAAAGTAGTGCACTATATAGGAAATAGAGTGCCATAGGGCTCTGGTCTAAAGTAGTGTACTATATAGGGAATAGAGTGCCATAGGGCTCTGGTCTAAAGTAGTGTACTATATAGGGAATAGGGTGCCATAGGGCTCTGGTCTAAAGTAGTGCACTATATAGGGAATAGGGTGCCATTTGGAACACAGACTCTGTGTGAGGTCTGTCGATGCATTACTCCCTTTCTCCTCACATTAGAAATATTTGTACCTTTGGCGAACGTGGATTTTTTTCTGCCTCTTCTTCTGTGAATTGTCATTGCCTTTGTTGTCATAGTATGTTGAGCGCTTTCAGCAAACCGTCAAATATACCTACATATCTATTTTTAAATGCATGCTTTTAAAAATTTTTAAGATAAGCATTTTTCACTGTTGCTAGAAAAAAAGAAACAAGACTGAAATATACATCAGGATTGAAAATGTTCTCCTCTTAAATATGTCCGTATGAGTTTCTCGATTTGAGCCCCAAAAGTTTTAAGTCTGCAAAACTACTGCAGTCTCTGTTTCGGCAATAAACCTCTGCAGTCTCTGTTTCGGCAATAAACCTCTGCAGTCTCTGTTTTGGCAATAAACAACAACACGCGTAAAAGGGACTTGTCATGCAAAAATATCTCTTCCACTATCTGGCCCTTTTTCTCTCATCTCACTTTCCTCCTATTTCCTCCCTCTCTTCTCATTCTTCTTCGTATTTCTCAGCAGGTTATTTAAATCTAATTCCAGTGGGTCTTTTCCCTCATAGCGCCCCCTACAGTCACATGCTGGTTTCACAGGTTGGGGACATACTGCTTTCCCCGGTCATCAGGGGGATCTCTGGTGTGAACATGTGGTTCTCTGCTTGGTGTCCACTTTGGTTGATGTCGACCTTACCCTCCCCACTTGCCCCTCCCCCCACCACACCCTGGGTGCAGTTCCCCGCCGATGCCCCTCCTGCCGCTCCCGCGGTGGTCTCCATCAGGTTCTTCTCCTCGTTGGTCAACCCTTGACCCCCGAGACTCTGGTCCAGGGTGTCCTCATCCCCTGGCGGGGTGTCCACCACTACCATCAGCCTCTCAGGGGACAGGGGGAAGATCTCATCTTCTGTGCCCAGGTCGAGGGCCTCTGTGCTGGGGAGGAGCGGTGTGGTCTCCCCCTCAGGGGACTCATCCTCCAGGAGGCTGGAGCTGATGTCCTGGGGTGAGGTGGTGCTGGGTGGCGTCGGGGGGGCTTCGGTGGGGGGGCCCTCGATGAAAATGACCTTTAACCCTTTGGTTCCCTTGACGACAGGGTTGATGCTGCCTCTCAGGGAATTCCGGATGTTCTCAACAGTTCTGTTGAAGCTCTCTGCGTCGTCTCTGGTGGACTTTGTGGCACCATCTTGGTCAAAGGGAACAAACCCATACATCCTGTCTTTGAGGAGGGTGGTATCGTGTGGGCTTTGGACGTCATCGACACTCGACTCTGGGAGGAGATCCAGAGTCGGAGCGAACTTCCTTCCAGAACCTTCCTCAAACTCGTCCCTGCAGGTGGCGATGCTATCCACGCTCGGCGGGCTCTGTATTCCGTCACCTTCCTTCAGCTCCGTCGAAGACGAAGAAGAGCGCAGGACTTCCTGCATCTCCAGTTCTACTTTCTGTAAGGTCGGGGTCGGCGCAGGAGGGGACCCCGGGTGCTGCTGCAACTCCGGGGATGTCGTGGCGGTGAAGGCGGTTGAGGTGCTCACGGTGCTCAGGGAGCAGGAAGTGTTGAGGTTGGTGAAGGACTGAGACCTGGCCATCTCGTTGTACATGGACTCTAGGTTCTGAGCGTTAAGAAGCTGAGAGGTACCGCCTCTGAATTTGGGGATACCGCCTCTGAACTGAGGGCTACCGAGGTGCCGCCGCTGGGGGCTGCTGCTGGTGGTGATGGTGATGCGGTGGGTGGATCCCAGGAGGATGGATTCGGGGAACGTCTTATCCAGGGAATGAAGACTGGTGTCAGAGGCGGCGCATTTGGGTGTGCTGGCCCAGCGGCTGGGGGACAGGTGGTTGCCCAGGCCCACACAGAGCTTGTCCTCTCCTCCTTTCTCCACGACTACATCCATCAGCTCCATACTCCGGGCGAACGCATCCTTCAGGTTCATGGAGACAATACTACCGTTTCTCTTGGCCCTCTCCAGGGCCTCCCGCCTCTTTATGGCCTTCTCCTGCCTCTTCTGCTCCTTGTAGAACTCAGAGAAATTGTTGACTATAATGGGGATGGGCAGAGCGATGACCAACACCCCGGCGATACAGCAGAGACCCCCGACTATCTTACCCAGCAGAGTCTGAGGGTAGATGTCACCGTAACCCACCGTAGTCATAGT